>NC_051863.1:152013327-152316683 GCF_015732765.1 Culex quinquefasciatus | reverse complement strand
AGAAACTTGCACATTTTGACAGTTTGTTTGCTTTGTTTGTTTGCCTGCAGAGTAAGTTTGCAGAAACGTCAGCCTGCATATATTCTGCCTTGTTTGAGAGTTTGGCAAACTATCACACACGGAAAAGTGCGAATTTGTTTGTGTGTAAGCTGTAGTCTAATATCATCTTTGGTAGATGAGCAATTCTTCCCGAATTTAAATGGTACGTAAATATTTGAAAATCTTTATCCTTTGATGTTTCTTTTGAACTTTCTGATCGATTCGGTATCTTCGGCAAAATTGTAGGAAATTTCCCACCATATCAGGGTTGTTACGGGAGAGTCGAAAAAAAATCCACGCCGACCTAAAATCTCCAAAAGAAATCTTCAAAATAGAAAATACAATATTTAAAAACCTAAAAATTTAACTTCAAAAATATAACTTCAAAATTAAATCAAAATCTAAAATTATAATATGATGAAATTTTAAATTTCTAAAGTCTAAATATTCAAAATCGAAGAATTTTTTAATCCAAAATCCTCGCTAAAATTTCACACCGGAAGAAATTTAATTTCCGATATTTAAAATAATGTCTTCTCATAATTTCAAAATCTCTTACATAAAATAGGACTCCAAAAATTGTGGAATTCAAGAATTTAAGAATTTAAGAACTAAGAATTTAAAAATAAAAACATTTAAGAATTTACGAATTGACGAATTTTAGAATTTAAGAATTTTAAATTTTAAAATTTTGAATTTTAGAATTTTAAAATTTTAAAATTTTAAAATTTTAAAATTTTAGAATTTTCAAATTTTAGAATTTTAGAATTTTAGAATTTTAGAATTTTAGAATTTTAGAATTTTAGAATTTTAGAATTTTAGAATTTTAGAATTTTAGAATTTTAGAATTTTAGAATTTTAGAATTTTAGAATTTCAGAATTTTAGAATTTTAGAATTTTAGAATTTTAGAATTTTAGAATTTTAGAATTTTAGAATTTTAGAATTTTAGAATTTTAGAATTTTAGAATTTTAGAATTTTAGAATTTTAGAATTTTAGAATTTTAGAATTTTAGAATTTTAGAATTTTAGAATTTAGAATTTTAGAATTTTAGAATTTTAGAATTTTAGAATTTTAGAATTTTAGAATTTTAGAATTTTAGAATTTTAGAATTTTAGAATTTTAGAATTTTAGAATTTTAGAATTTTAGAATTTTAGAATTTTAGAATTTTAGAATTTAGAATTTTAGAATTTTAGAATTTTAGAATTTTAGAATTTAGAATTTTAGAATTTTAGAATTTTAGAATTTTAGAATTTTAGAATTTTAGAATTTTAGAATTTTAGAATTTTAGAATTTTAGAATTTTAGAATTTTAGAATTTTAGAATTTTAGAATTTTAGAATTTTAGAATTTTAGAATTTTAGAATTTAGAATTTTAGAATTTTAGAATTTTAGAATTTTAGAATTTTAGAATTTTAGAATTTTAGAATTTTAGAATTTTAGAATTTTAGAATTTTAGAATTTTAGAATTTTAGAATTTTAGAATTTAAGAATTTAAGAATTTAAGAATTTAAGAATTTAAGAATTTAAGAATTTAAGAATTTAAGAATTAAAGAATTAAAGAATTAAAGAATTAAAGAATTTAAGAATTTAAGAATTTAAGAATTTAAGAATTTAAGAATTTAAGAATTTAAGAATTTAAGAATTTAAGAATTTAAGAATTTAAGAATTTAAGAATTTAAGAATTTAAGAATTTAAGAATTTAAGAATTTAAGAATTTAAGAATTTAAGAATTTAAGAATTTAAATTTAAGAATTTAAGAATTTAAGAATTTAAGAATTTAAGAATTTAAGAATTTAAGAATTTAAGAATTTAAGAATTTAAGAATTTAAGAATTTAAGAATTTAAGAATTTAAGAATTTAAGAATTTAAGAATTTAAGAATTTAGAATTTAAGAATTTAAGAATTTAAGAATTAAGAATTTAAGAATTTAAGAATTTAAGAATTTAAGAATTTAAGAATTTAAGAATTTAAGAATTTAAGAATTTAAGAATTTAAGAATTTAAGAATTTAAGAATTTAAGAATTTAAGAATTTAAGAATTTAAGAATTTAAGAATTTAAGAATTTAAGAATTTAAGAATTTAAGAATTTAAGAATTTAAGAATTTAAGAATTTAAGAATTTAAGAATTTAAGAATTTAAGAATTTAAGAATTTAAGAATTTAAGAATTTAAGAATTTAGGATTTTAGAATTTAAGAATTTAAGAATTTATAAGCTTAAGGATACTAAAATCATTTTAGATTTGAGAATTTTTTCTATATTGTTTTGAATTTGATATTTTTTTGTTTTTAAATTTTGACTTTTTAATTTAGATTTTTTTTAAATCTTCAAATTTTCGATTACCCAAATTTTTGCTATTTTGAATTTCAGATTGCTAAAATTTTGAATTTCGAAATTTCAGATTTTTTAAATTACGATTTTAGAAATTTCGAAAAAAAATTAATATGCATTTTGATTTTTTTTTGTTGTTATAAAAACTATAAAAAACATTTTTTTCGACAAAAATATTACCGAGTTGGATAAATACGACGAGTTGGATAAATACGACGAGTGCTGAAAAAATCAAGTTTTGCAACGAGTTGCTTACAACATTTTTTGCAATTCCGTAAAACGCTTATTTAATGGAATTTTATGTCAAACATTCATGTGTTTCGAAAATTCATCGTTCAAAACAAAACAATATTGAAAAATGTTACTTTTCGATATTAGTGCTGAAAAGTTGAACTTGCTGCAAACTCACAAACAAAGCAAAATGTGTGCAGCCTAACGTTTCTGCAAACAATCAAAGCAGACAAACTTCCAAACTGTCAAAAAGTGCATGTTTGTGTGTTTCTTTCTCATAGTCTAATACCTCCTTTACATGAAAAATTCATATCCCTTAAGGTGAAGCCGTCCATCACAATGAAAATTGACCGTCACTATAGCATACTCTGTATCTCATAATTTTTGCACCAAATTGAATCAGAATATGCTAGTTGTATCTTTCTAAAATTTGCTGAAGGAATTTTGATCTAAATCAAACGTGTCTCAAAAATTTATATGATTTTGTGATGTTATTGTGCCTCCCACCTAAATTAACCTAAATTTAACTGTTATTTTTACAAAAAAATGTTATCAGACCATTCATAAAACATAACTAAGCTTGCATTTCGTTGGTTTCAGTGTGTGAACACATTATTTTGTTACTAATATGTACTCCTGGAGAGATCCAAAGTTTGCTTACCTCCGTAAGAAAAAAGTGTTCCGAAGTTGTGGATTTCAAGCGTCAAAGTTTTTCGCCAAAAACTTGATATAAAGTTAAAATTTGCAGTTGTTTGATACAGCATTCGAAAGATCGTAAGAAAAGCTTCCAAATGAAGGTAAAAGCGAATCATTACGGTCAATTATCGATTTGCTATGATTTTTTCAACATTGGCAGATCTATAAACTGTTCTGAATATGAGGGATGACTGTATTTTGTATTTCTTGCACTTATTTTTTGCATCTATTGACTCCTTGATCATTTGCTTTGTTTATGTTTTTTTTACGTTTGTCTGCTTTTCGAGTTACCGATTATGTACTGTTTGATTAAAGGACATAAAAGTGCCTTTTTTTTAATTAAACGGTAGCAGCCTAGTACAAAACGAGAGAAATCAAAATTTTCGTAGAACAAAAGAAAACTTTAACCAACAATACAAAAAAGTTAGAAGTCGGCACATAAAAGCCAGAAGCTGACTCTAGCAAACATTTTCGGCGAACCATTCGGTTTATGGTGACCAATCAGGATCGCAACCATATTGTGTGGTGCAATTTGCAAACCTTAGCGAAAAACATATTTTACCAATTAATTTTGGCATGTTCGAACGAATTTTGCCCCCAGCAAACCAATATTCCAGCTTCTCTGCCATTTTGGGGAGGGGGGGGGGGGGGGGTGGGTTCAACAATTTGCGACCTCCATTCACCATCAAGAATGCACCAGCACCGTCATCATCTGCCGCATTTCAACGTGGACGATTCCGAAATCGTGCTGACCAACGTGTTAAATTCCGATTGATTGATTGGCTTCTGGCAAAGGCACTTGTTGATAAGAGGCCAGATTCTTTTATCAACCCGTCAGGCGTCGAGTGTTTGTGTGTGTGTGTTGACATTTATTTTGCCACCTCCCCGTGACCGTGGCCAACCTTCCCTCCGTCCTTTTGTGGCGTGTGCAGTCAAGTATCAACAATATTTAATAGAAATTGTCCCCCGGAATCGATAACAAGCTTGCACAACATTGTGTAGAATCGGTTCGCTTCGTCCTTCCCCTCCTGGAAGGTACAATTTATGTTCACTTTGTTCTCCCGGTTCCACGGACACACTGGTTGCTTTCCCGGAACTCTTCAGCGTTCCGGAAGCGGAAAACACCGTCCATCACTTGCACAATCTGGTACTTTTCCCCCACCTAAACTTCACTTGCACAATTAAACACCCACCACAAACGCTCCAAGTTCTCGCTGGGGGAGAAATTTGCCAAAATTCCGCGGCGAGGTCGCACTCAGGATTTTCGAGCTAAAAGCCAGACAGATTCCCTCCTCAGACGCGCACAGCCCAAGGAACCGAACGATCGGCGACGAACGAAAACCTCCGCGAAAATGGCTCGTGCGTTTTTGACAGCGCCCGCTAGTGCTGCCGGAAGGGCGGGAAATGTGACACGGGTGCAGACTTTTGAGGGATGGTTTGTGCAGATTTTGTGGTAGGATGTGTGTACAGATTAGGTGAGTTCTCAAATTGCACGTTAATAATAAACAAGGGACATTTCTGGATTTTTTTTTTAAAAGGTCCAATAAACCAAATTTCCAGTTTTTGCTTTTTGGGTGTTTTTGAAACCGCATTGAGTCATTGGTATAAAAAAACACCCAAAAAGCAAAAACTGAAAATTTGGTTTACTGGACCTTTTAAAAAAACTCCAGAATTTAAACAAAAAAAAATCAACTAAAAATTTAAAGAAAAAATCAAACGATTAAAAAAAATCTTATGTTCAAACAAGCTGTGTTATGTGCGATATAATGGAATTAAAAGCGACTTTCTCCAAAATTATTTACTTTAACCGAAGATATCCAGGTTTTTAAGCGAAGCTGGCGTTCGAATTGTGAACGTCCGGAATGTCAGAATTTAGAAAAAAAAAATGTGGCTGTCATGCCATGGCACATTTTTTTTCGTAATGTTGGTACCACTGCATGACTTTGACATTTCGGACGTTCACAATCCGAACGCCATCTTCGCTTAAAAATCTGGATAACTCGCCTATTGAAATATGGAGATTTTTTTTAAGGTCCAGTAAACCAAATTTTCATTTTTTGCTTTTTGGGTGTTTTTTAATACCCCTTACTCAAGGCGGTTTCAAATACACCCAAAAAGCAAAAACTGGAAATTTGATTTATTGGACCTTTTCAAAAAAAAAAAAAATCCAGAAATGTTCTGATCACTCAAATCAATTTTGTTTTATCATATTCATCATATTGGATATCCTTGGTATGTTAATGAAGCCATACATTTTTTAAATAACTGTTGAACTGATTTCAGTAGATCGTTGAAGATTTCCTAGAAACAATTCTTTGGCGTCGAACTATCGAAAAATGATAGTGATAAATACTTTTCAATCACAGTTTTTTTGTTTGATGATTTTTTAGATTTTTGATAGTTCGATGCTAGCGAATTATTTTCAGAAAACCTACCAAGTTCTACCGAAATCGGTTCAGGAATTTTGGAAAAAATATGCTTTTTTGGGAAACATTTACTGAACAAACCAAGGAACAAACATTATTTTACAGCCCAGACTCGATCATCCGAAGCCTGGATTATCCGAAGTTTCGATTATCCGAAATTCGATTGGGACTACGAAGGTTCGTATGGGACTTCGGATAATCGAATCATGAACATTTTTTTTTCTTATTCGAGTTCTGCGACACCATTTCAGTCAAATTTGACTAAATTTAAAAAATGCATTTCCTCAATATTTTATCACCGCTCTTTCGGCCGCCATCTTGGATTTAAAAATTCTCAATCACTTTAGAGTAGTGTAGGGTAGGATGGTCCAAATCCGGGCTTTTTTGGGGATATCCCCTGAAATCATAGATTAAACCACCATTAGGCTAAATTCCAAATTTGAGCTCATTCTGACCACGGGAACCCCTCCCTCTAATCGCTTGAAGTCTGTATGGAAAAAATCGTCAAAATGTTTGGAGAAAAGCAACTGTTTCATTTTATTACCTTTGGAGGGCGCAATAGTCGTCCAATATTTTTCAATTCTCAGAAGTAGAACCTTCATTAAATTACAAGCAATTTTTTCAGAGAAGAAGAGAGGTTCCCGTGGTCAGAATGAGCTCAAATGTGAAATTTTGTCAAAGCCTTCGGATAATCGAGTCTGGACTGTTTTGCTTTTCCTCTGATTTTTGAAGACCCAAATTGTATGCTGTACATAGCGAATTCACTCATTCGAATGGACTGCTTTCAAATGATCTAACTATTGAAGGTGCGCACTTTTCGTTGAGCTCTAGACTCATATTTATGAATTATATCAATCTTATAATGAACAAGCCTTACCCGACAAACTTCGTTCTGCCTTTTTTCGTTTGTTGACGTTTTTTAAATTTAAGGTTATTCAGCTTCCTGCGATCAAAATTTGATTTTACATAACTTTTCCCATACAATCTGCCGATGCTCCGGAATCGGTCCCAGAGTGGCCAAAGTGTCAACTTATTAGCGTAAAAACCTTCCTTGGGCTTATACGAACCTATACGAACCCAACGCAACAAAGAGCGCTCCGATCTGACTTTCCGTTATCAACTGATTCGCGTCCGAACAAAACCGTCGAAATTTTTTATATATATGTATATATATAATATAGATACTCGTTTAATAATTTATAACATGAATACTCCTGCAACCAAGCCTGCAACCCATAAACCCTTGTGAAAACAAACGAAATTTAATTTGTGATTATTGCAATTTTTCGTTTCAAACTGAAAGAATCTTCTTTTAAATCTAATGACGCATTTCTATTTCCACCTAACGACTAAAGCGGTTGTTTCAAATATCCTGATTTTTCTCCGTGTAGGGGAGAGTGGGGAGACTTGATCCCCTTTTTTTGTATCGCACATAACTCTGTCAATTTCTCACAAAACTATGATCTTTTAGCATGAATTGAAAGCTTAAACATTCAACTATGTTTGGCTAATAAGGGTATTTTATCAGATGAACTCTTCGAATCATGCCAAGCGTTTTAAAAAAATATTTTAAACCGGCATTTTCAAAATGTTTGGGGTAATTTGATCCCCCTTTCAACATTTTGAAGAAATCTTAAGCAAAATGTTTCTTATACATCCAAACTTTTAATTTTCTATAAGTTACAGCAATTTCACATTAAACCTGTACGTTTGTGTTCAAAATATAACAAGTTATGCATGCAAAATATTTAAAAACTTAAAATGTTCTTTTTTAGACCAAAATTGAGCATGTTTACATAAAGCTGGTAATTTTTGTTTACAAAACTTTTGAAATATGGTTCAAACTGCAGTAAGTTATGTACAACTATACTAAAGGAAACTATGTACGAAAACCCAGCCAAATTATTTAATCTTGAGGCTGATTCCAGTGACTGTAAAAATGCAGGGATCAAGTCTCCCTAAACGCACTTTTTTAAACAACTGATTGTAAAAATAGTATGACGATAAATTTAACGTCAAATGTGTAAGGGCTTTGGAGTTAATATGTTTATCAAACAATTCATGTATAAAAAATATTTTTTTGAGTAATTTTTGAGTGTTTTCTATACTTATTAAAACAAAGAAAAAAGATCTCTAGGAAGTTTTTTGCAGCACTTCTTAGAAAAATGTGTGTAACTCAATCTAAACATTTTTTATTTTTTTTTCTATTTTTTCTACAATGAGTTTTAGTCAAATTCGCACAACTTTCTAGAACAAAGATAATTGTTTTACCCACATGCTGACGAGATACAGGCTTGGGATCAAGTCTCCCCTGGGATCAAGTCTCCCCACTCTCCCCTATAGAATTGATAATGAAAAAGGGAACTTAAAACAGAAAGAATTACAAAAATTTCAACATTAAGCTAAATTGCTAAATTTACAACAACCTCTATTAGGTTGATACCGCTTCTTTTTTAATCTGGAATGGAAACTTGTAATTAAAATAATTCCCCAGAGATTAAATTTAAAAAATAGTTCAGATGTGTTAAAACACAATGTATAAGGTAGAAATCAATGCTATAATTTGTGTGAACTATATGACCTATCTGAACAACAGTTCATATTCCGCTTTTCCCCCTCAATACCAAAAACTAGCTCCAATAAAACTTCGATTGATCATTTCACCACTTCACAACAAAACGCCAAAGTTATTTTACCCTTTTCTTATTGTTTTATTTGCCAAGTATTATTATCCCCAACCACGCGAACTTTTCCTGTATCGCTATTTAGCAGTTCCACAATTTACGACTCATAGTCACCCATGATTTTCATTTGTTTTATCGTCACGTCCATGGAAACGCACGCGACAGGGAAAAACTGTTATCAGTAGCACTTTAGAATTGCTGTGGGTTGGTCGTGATTTACCAAATTTTCGTGATTTGATTCAAATTCAAAAGTACAAAAACAGATAAATGGCCAAAGTAATCGTTCCAGGGCCTGAACTGCCCTCGCTAGAGTCCATGTTTTCGTCATACGCCAAATATCGTCCTTCTCTGAACACATTTCAGGTAATGGTTCATTAATGTTTTTAATCAACTCATAAATTTTCTGATTATTTTTAGGGGGACGGAAAGCGGATTCTCCTTTCGCAAAGCGACGCCTGGATGCAACAAGCCCGATTGGTGGGGGCGAAACGAGTTTTCTCCCTCACGGAAACCGGGGTAATGTTCTTTAAATTAAGGTAGGTTCTAAGGGGGTGAGTAATCGATGCGCAACCTGTTGCATGTGTTCGTTGTCGTTTCAGCAAATCAACGCTGGATTTTGACGAATTCCTGCAGTTTCTGGAATCGTTGTGCGCCAGCAAGGGTGTTGGCTTTGAGGAAGTTAAGACCAGCCTGGTGAGCTGTGGACCGCCCGGAATCGTTTCCTGACATCGGTTTGGCAGCGTGACGCTGATGGCGTATCTGGACGATGTAATGATGGATGATGGCGAGAACAATGGGCAAGAACCGAGTGCAGAAGAAGCAGCTAAGGCGATGTTATTGAAGTTTGAAAATGTGACATTTACAAATTAAAAAGTATTTAGAAGATTTGGTGCTTATTATTTGATTGTTTGTGTAGTGTGAATTATTCAAATAAACGAATGTAAAACAATTCAATGACCATTCGTTTGATTTGGAATTTGAGCATTTTTATTTGTTTTTTTTTTTAATTTCAAAATTGTTCATGTTGCTTTTAAACATAAAATTTTACACAACCCTTCATATCTAAATGAACTCCTTTAAAAAATCACTTGAATTGGGTTTTCAAATTATGTTTAGATTGCTTATTTTATTACACACAACGATGAAGCTTATTTTGAGCATAATGACTCTTTGTACATTAAGAAAAAGTTTAATAAAAATGTAAAACGTGTAAAATAAAAAATTATCAGTAACTTACTTGAAAGCTCGTTTCAAGTTCGCTCCATCTCAAAATGTCTTCTTGTCATCGAATTAATTTCAACAGACTTTTGTTCTTAAAGCTAAGGGCCAATATGCAGCTTCAAAGGAAAGAGGTCAAGAAACAGCTTTACGAACAGCAGAACCGAGGCAGAACCTTGGTCAGAATAGTTCTAGCAGCATCCTGCTAGAATTTTTTACATAACGAATGATTTCGTTGGCTCCTGCTAGAACCGGTTATTGTATTTGAGCTAGAATTCTCAAAGAATTCTTGAGAAAATTTAGCAGGATGATGGCAGCGTTCTAGTAAGAATATGTTCGCTCTGTAAGATTTCTGTAAGAATCCTGTGAGAACGCCGTGACTGGGGCACTGCCGCTGCTGCCCATTTGATTTGTTTCCTGACCGGTTTCTTCCAAAGTGCATATCAGCTTTAAAATGTAGAAACGTTTTTCAGCATATTTTTTTTTTGAATTTATTTTTCCAAATTTGAGATTTCAAAATTTTAGCGGGGATTGACACTTTTTCGCAAAAGTATAAGCTTGACATTTGCCATTACACTTTTTTAGTTTGTACCCCGCTGGTTGGTCAAAGTCAACCTAAAAAGTGACGAACTGTCACTTTTTACACGGCGCTCACGCACACTATCAACACAAACGTTTGATAATTACACCCTTACCACAAATCATGATTTTTTGAGTTCCAAATCCCACTTTTCATACGATTTTTTTAGTTCAGGTACTACAACCATAAAAATGGTTATATGGGTTGAACTGAAAAATTCGTATGAAAAGTGGGATTTGGAACTCAAAAAATCATGATTTTTGGTAAGGGTGTGATAATTAATGTGTGTGTGAACTCCGTTGGGATGTCAAACTAAAAAGTGACCCCGTTCGTTTGACACCAGTTGGTGTCATACCTCGTGTCAAACCATCGGGATTTGAGTGTATATGCGGTGCAATGTTCCAAAAATCCACCAAAATTTTAAGCTGTATTCAGAATGGATATCAATAAAATTTTAAATTTGCAGCTCAAATTAATTTGTATTTTTTATAAATACTAATCAATTTTGAGAACTCACCCAATCCCACCCCTGCGGCACCGCCTGACACTGCTTGAGAACTGTCACAGCAGCAGGGGTGGAACTGCTTTGTTGCGTGATTTTGCTGCTGGCTGGCTGGCAACCCTGCCCTGCCCTAAAAGACGTCTGTCTTCTTCCACTGTCAGGAAAAGGGGGAGCCAATAACCTGAATGTGTGTTGTGTGGTTCGGGAACGATTATTATTTTTACACAAGTTTTTCGGTTCCGCGCAGTGCATTCCGGGTGTGCGACTTCCGGCGAGCGTGAACCCGCCATCGCCGCGATCCCGTTTTCCGCCGAGTGTGGCCAGTTGCGTCGCGTTTCGTGGACGAAAAAATTCTGTGAAGGATTTTTCTTTGCTCTTTTTTTTTCTTTCTCGCCCAGTCCAGAGTGCGTGTTTTCTTCTTGGTGATTTTTTCCTGCCAGGTCGCGTTTTGTTTTTCTTCCGTTTTTCTATTGTTTTGTTCGCGAGCTTCTTGTTCTTGTTTTTGCGTTGTGCGCGTGAGAGTGTGGTAGTCGTGGTGCTGTTGTTTTGAAATTGAGTTTATTTTCCGCGACGAGGCCTCTGACCTTTTGACACGCCAGAAAACAACACAAAAACTCGGCCTGCTCGGATCTTGCTTGTGCAACGACGACGACCGTCAAATCGGCAGGAAGTGGCCAACTTTGATTTCGATGTGAAGAAAAGTGCCCCCGGAAGGAGAAGATTGAAGAAGATAAAAAACATTCCAAGAAGTTCTGCAAGACAAAATCCTGCCAAAATGTTCAACGGTAAGTTCCCCGAAAGGTTGGCATTTTCCTAGAAGTTTTGCTTTTTATTTGTAGAAACCGATCCGGAACACCGTAAGGAACCGCAAATGACCTAATTTCGGATTAGCAAAGCAAGCCAATTGTAAAAAAGAGCAAAAATGATAAAGAAAAGTCGAGCAGATAAGTATAAAAATGGAATCATGATGGTTTGGTGGAATGGCATTTGGCCTTCGATTTTGTTGCTGTTGTTGTTGTTGCTGTTGGAGGAGCTGCCTCACTTTTTGCGTCTCTGCAGCGCAGCACAGCCCAGGTCAGGTTTTGCTTGCTTGCTTGCGTTTTGCGGGCGCTGTTGTGTGCTTTGCAGAAAGTTCTGTTCGGAGCTGGTCAGAAGAAAAAAACCAAAAAAAAAAAAAAAGGCAGAAGGCTTTCGCTGATGTGCGTTTTAGCACAAGCTACTAGGATTATAATGGGAGTCTGAGTTGTAACGAACTCAGGTGTGGAGTGTGCAAATGGAATAGTAGGCATTGGATTGTAAGAATGAGAAATTAGCAAGCTTAGCTAGAGAAAAAGGCAAGAAGAGTGTGATAAGGGCGAATGAGTTTTTAATTTGGGCTGCACCTTTGTGATGAGGATAAAAGTAAAGAGAAGAAAAATGTCTATGTCTTTAATACTGGTGTAAAAAGTAGAAAGAGATTTGGATAATTTGCTGTATAATTCTTTAGCTAATTGTTTTTTGTACCGGCGCAACATAAAATCTACCTTTTCGCCACTTATATTTAACCCGCTAATGCTCAATTTTTTGGTATTTCTGTTTGTCCCGTGTACAGGAGGTCATTATAAGTAAGTTTTGTTTCATATAAAACTTTATTTCTTTTGTTGTCTTTCTTGTTCAATTATTAGTATTTGTATTTGCATTTATCTTGTTCAGTTTATTTCTGGTTTTGATGGTATTTTGCTTAGTCTACAATTTTTTTATTTCCCGAAATGACTTGATTTGTATTGGTTTGGCAAACAAATTTTTGAAGCTATTCTGGACCAGATTTGAGGTCGGCGCATGCTGGACGCGATTCGCAAAGGAGATTTTATTTCCTAAGTTGACATTTGAAGCACGATATAAAATGATTTCCAACAAAGTATGATAATTCGTGGTTTTTTAGCCGGATGGTCATACCAGCATGTGATAATGCATTGCTATCGTTAAAAATAGCAATTTGATGCAGATATTCACAACTGAGCATGATAATTCGTCAACATATGTATCGCAATGAATTGGGGTTTAAAAAAGCTTTGAAAAATATGCAACAAGCCGAAATTATAGTTGTTTGTTTTTTTTTTTTTTTTTTTTTTTAGCTATATGTTCATGTAAATGTTCTCTTAAGCTCTCAAGAAGAACTTCTTAAAAGCTCTTTGAGTGCAATTAAGAGTTCTTAACCTATATCTCGGTTGGGTTTCAAAATAATCTCTCAGGGTCTTCGGGAGCCTAAAAGACAAGCGTAATTAGCGTATTCTAATCACTGGCACAACATGCTGGGTATCTTCTACGTGAAATGCCAAACAAGTTCTTCTAAAAGAGGAGTTAGAGCGGATGCATGTCTGGTTTGTGGTCTCATTTTCGACTATTTGGAGGCTGAAAATTAAACCTTTTTCTAAAAGTGGTTGCAACTTTGGCAAATTTCTATGAAATTTTGTTACGTTTCAGCAAGGGTAGGAGAAATGTTCAGACTACATATTTATGCAAAAAAAATATCTTTTAAAAAATCATAACTCGGCGGCAACACTTTTGGCAGTCAGTCTCTACGGCGGGGTTTGCCCGCTGAAACATAAAAAAATACAAAAACATTTTGAAAATTCGGATTTTGGGATTTTTATTTGCAAAAAAGGTCATTTAAAAGTTGATAAAACAAAATTTCCGTATACCTATCATGGTCTAAATATTCCTCGTCAAAAAACCTACAACTTTGCCGATGTTCTTAAGGTTAAGCCAGGGGTGCTCAAAGATTTTGGAGGATGGGCCAAATTTGGAGCTCAAATGAGCTTGAGGGCCAAATTTACAAAATAATTTATTTGAAAAAAAAAATCGTTGGTTTAATTTAAAATACTAGAAAATACATTTTTCAGCAAAAGTTTAAAAAAAAAATCAGCATTTCCGTTATTTAAAAACACTTGTGTTTTACTTATTTTTTTTTTAAAGTTTTTTACATTTCGAAAATGGTGACATGCAATGTGCAAAATTCATGTAACAGCGTAATTTAATAATTGAAATAAATGTGACTAATAATAATAAATAATCGTTGAGAGTCAGAATTTCAACATTCCAACCAAAAAATGTTAGAAAATTTTTTAATGCACCCTTAAAGTTGAATTATTTTATTTTCAAAAAATGTAAGATTCGACAAAACAAAACAAAAAATACAAATTATATTTCAATAAACCAGAACATGTTCAAATGATTCTAAACGCAGAGAAATGCATTTTTAATTGATTTCAGATGATTGCACTTAAATTTCCGTTGATATTTTGAAGTTTTTTGAAACAACATTTATACCCATGATTTTTGATAATGGGGGGGAGAGGAGGAATGTCGAAAAAAGGTTTTTGCAATTCCGTCGTGAAACTACTTACTTTTCCTGTCATTCTTGAACGACGAAAAAGCCTACTTTTCTGTACCAAAAATAACAGAATCGAATAGCAACACTTTTCAAAATAAATGCTGAAAAGTTCTACTTTTCAGTACTCAAATGGGTGCTGAAAAGTTGAACTTTTCAGCACTTGTTTCGAAAAGTAACACTTTTCAACATTTTTTTGATTTAAACGATTTATTAACAAAATACATGAAAATTTGACATAAAATTTCACTCAGTGTATATTTTTTGGAATTGCAAAAAATGTTGTATGGAACTCGTTGCAAAACTAGATTTTTTCAGCACTCTTCGTATTTATCCAACTCGGTGAACCTCGTTGGATAAATGTACGACTCGTGCTGAAAAAATCCTCTTTTTGCAACTTGTTGCATAAACTACTATTGTAAAATACTTGGAACAGCCTTATTCCTCCGATTTCAATATTTTGTCTGCCTTAATCCTGAAAGCCAAAAATTCCAAAAATGTTTGATGAAAGTTTTGATGATATATACTAGAAGATTAGCATAAAAATGTTTAATTTAATCATCATCAACGGGCCATTCTACATGATAATTAAAAACGGGTCCGCGGACCACAAAAAATCACCACCCGGGCCACGTTTGGCCCGCGGGCCATACTTTGGTCACCCCTGGGTTAAGCCGTTGACAGGGTGGCCACTCAAGTCGGAAAAAAGTCGGGAATTCGAAAAAAAAATCCGCCAAAAATCGGGAAAAATTCAGGAATTTGTTATTTTTTGTCAAAAAGTCGAGACTAACTAACTCATGAATAATTTGGTCATATTTTGTATAATTTTCAAATTAAATTCACTAACCTCTTCTTTAGTAGCATACTTTAAATGGAAGGTTACTTTCACTATTTCAATCTATTTAAGAATGAAAGGTCATTTTTTAATGTTTATAAAACATTTTTTAATGTTTATAAATGTTTATACTTTGTACAAAGATTTTCGTATTTTTTTTATGAATCAAACGATTTTCATTCATTTGTGTTCATCAAACCAACGGTATCATCAACAAATTTAATGAAAAACTAATTTTAAGAATAGAGCCTAATTTTTACGAGTATGGGCAGCGTAAAGCTGTGATAATTTTTTTTAATATAAAAAAACTTGTGTTTGACAATGGTGTTTTTTGATTTTTTAATGTAAAACTAAATTTATTAAGTCATTTGAAATATTTATTTTTAAATGATTCATTTGAACTTTTTTGTGAGTGAACTACTATGAATTGTGAATTGTTCGTACGTGTTGAGTGAAAATTTGAAAAACTTTAACGAAAACAAAAATTTAATTTGCAAACGAAGAAATCAAACCTGCTGCAAATGCAAGGAAATTTGGTAAAAACATTTTTAAAATTCTTTGAAAGAATAATATCAGCAATCATGTATCAAACGTTCTTTTATTGAAAATAAAATAAAAATAAATAAGGAATACAATTTTAAATTCAGTCATTTGTAACATTTTGCAATTTTCAGTTGAAATGAAGTATAAAAAACTATACATTTGCCAATTTTAAAAGTACACAATAAAAAATAATGTAAATTTGGAAGCTGTAGTTTTTGAAGGTTGAATATTACCTTTTTTATGATGTAATTTTACCTCAACTTAGACTGAAAAAGTGACATTACACCAGAATAATTGTAAAATTACACATTTTCACAGGTAAAATTTCACATTTTTCTGACATAACCATTCAAATTGTAAGTTTGTTAGGCTTTGGGTAAATTGTTCAAAGACTAATTGTTTATGTTTCTGCTCTGAATCAAATAATGAGTCCTTCCATTTTGGCATTATTTTTTAGGCCGTTTCAAATATTTTTTAAATGTTTATGCCCCCCCCCCCCTTCAAAATTTACCCGAAAAATCAAGGAACAAAAAATAAAAATTAAAAAAAAAACATCAAAATTTCAATGTCAATAGAAGTCGAATCAACTGAAAATAATCCCCCCCCCTTCGACTTTGGTCAGTGTCGAGGGATATAAGCTTTAAAAAAATATTTGCAACGGCCTTAAGGGGTTTCTGTTTTCAAAGAAAATTGTTAATTAGTTTGATATTTTTAAATTGATCTGTTTTTTTTTCTATAGTTAATAATGACTTTTTTTAAAGAATTTTTTAGTTGAATTCATTCTTCATTTGAGTTTCTGAAAAAGTCGGGAAATTGAAAATGGAATTTGAGTGGTCACCCTGCGTTGATTCTTTTCGAAGAAAATTAATCATCACTCTAAAATGCTCTGTATTGAATTGAATTTAACGAATTTCTGCACCAAAATGATCATCAAATGTGTTTCAAAATTTATATAATTTTGTGGCTCAATCATGATGATTTCCATAACTTTATCAACAAAAATTATCAACACGTATGTATGATACTATTTGGAACAACTGGTTAAAGGAATTATGGCAAAATATTGATATCGAGGCAAAATTTATATCTTTGAACGAAAAATCACGACAATAATGGAAGTCTTCACGTAAAGGCTCTGAAAGGTATCATTCCTGGTCGGCCATTTGGTGGCCATGTCTGTTTTAGAAAAAAAAAATGTTTAAGTCTTGAACTTGATTCAGAATGTATCAATCAAAAAATGGTTTTCTTGGTGTTGTTTTAGAAGCATATTGCCTTCCTCACATTACTGAGGAAAGGCTATAAAATCACTCGAAAAATGATCTTCTTAATTTGACAATTTAGACCCACCTTCACGTATACATATTAGGGTGGGTACGTTTTTCAAAAAGTTCTCGGATCAAGTTTTAGTATGGTTCCCCTTGTAGGGCATGCCCATAGGGACTTTCATGCCAAATATCAGCTCATTTGGTTGTAAACTGGCTGCGCGCATCAGGGTTAAAGTTTACATGGGAATTACTATGGGAAATTGGAACTTTTTGTTCAAACGCTCCTACAGGTCTGGGAAAATCACGCGCCAACTTCTGGTATGGTCAGGCCTATGGAGAATGGTCTGGAGAACACTTTTCCGAAGAGCATATGGATTCGTTGTCCCTAGACCTGGCGCATCGGCAAACAATCGATGTCTCCGGAATCAACGGTTTTCCCTCAAAAAGCATCAAATTTTCCTTAGCATGCTATGAAAGCATGATGAACACCGCGACGCCATACGTCAGGCAGCTACCACGTGGGTGAGAAACGGCTGGAATATTTAATTGCAAACCTTCTTTTAACTAGAAAATGAACATTTCGAGTAATCCTGACATTATTTAGTCGAATTCAGAATCTTTGCATAGCAAATTTGTATTTTTTTTTTGCAAATATTTCAACCACGTGGTAGCTGCCTGACGTATGGCGTCGCGGTGTTCATCATGCTTTCATAGCATGCTAAGGAAAATTTGATGCTTTTTGAGGGAAAACCGTTGATTCCGGAGACATCGAATTGTTTGCCGATGCGCCAGGTCTAGGGACAACGAATCCATATGCTCTTCGGGAAAAGTGTCCAGACCATTCTCCATAGGCCTGACCATACCAGAACCGTGATTTTCCCAGACCTGTAGGAGCGTTTGAACAAAAAGTTCCAATTTCCCATAGTAATTCCCATGTAAACTTTAACCCTGATGCGCGCAGCTAGTTTACAACCAAATGAGCTGATATTTGGCATGAAAGTCCCTATGGGCATGCCCTACAAGTGGAACCATACTAAAACTTGATCCGAGAACTTTTTGAAAAACGTACCCACCCTAATACATATCGATTCAGAATCATGTTCTAAGCAAATGTCTGTGTGGATGTGTGTAGGTGGGTGGAAAAAAAAATTGTCACTCGATTATGTCCGGACTGGATAAACGGATTTTGACCCTATTAGTCTCATTCGATCCGTCTTGGGGTCCCATAGGTTTCTATTTAAAATCAGCAAGTTTAGTAAAGTACTTCAAAAGTTATGCTAAAAAAACGAGTTTGGCGTATGTCCGGAAGATTGTAAAAAGGGTGGTTTTTGCAAGAAAACCTATTATGTTGTACATTTTCAGAAAGGTATTGAAAAGACCTTTCCAATGAGTCCAAAACATTAAAGATCTGACAACCTTATCAAAAGTTAATAGCACTTAAGTGTTATTTATACACTTTTTCGAGGCCGGATCTCAGATATTTCAATAAAAATGATGTCCGGGTCCATCATGCGACCTGTCGTTAGTTAGATAATCAAAAAACCTTTCAAATGAGCCTAAAAAATCCAGGATCTGACAACCCTATCAAAAGTTATAAGCACTTAAGTGTTATTTATACACTTTTTGGAGGCCGAATCACGGATATTTCAATAACAATGATGTCCGGATCCATCATGCGACCTGTCGTTTGTTAGATAATCGAAAAACCTTTCAAATGAGCCTAAAAAATCCAGGATCTGACAACCCTATCAAAAGTTATTAGCACTGAAGTGTTATTTATACACTTTGGTAGGCCGGATCTCAGATATTTCAATAAAAATGATGTCCGGGTCCATCATGCGACCTGTCGTTAGTTAGATAATCAAAAGACCTTGCAAATGAGCCTAAAACATCAAGGATCTGGCAACCCTATCCAAAGTTATCAGCACTAAAGTGTTATTTATAACTTTTTGGATTTCAGATATTGTGATAGAAATATTGTCTGAATCTTCCTGTGAACTATCGTTATTTTTCAGACTTGCTGATGAGCCAGAAATATTGAGGTCTGCGAACCCTATCAAAAGAAATTAGTGATAAAATTATTTGTTGATGTTAAATGTTATTACTGGATGTAGACATGAATATGAGGAAGGCAACAACCACCTAAAGGTGGATTGAGTAACGTTTTCATTTCAATTTACTATTTCTGGATCCTATCGTTGACAGTCATTGTCCCAAGAGTTAATGACACAAAACATAGAATATTTTGAAAACTAATGATTGCATACTTCAAGAACGAGTACGCCCTACGACTGATCGATATCAGTATAACTGGAGATCATCAAACGACACGGATACGCAAATCGACCATGTTCTCATCGATGGTTGGCACTTCTCGGACATAATCTACGTCAGATTCAGATTATATAGCTACCTAGGCGCGGACATCGACTTGGACCACTACCTGGTGATGCCAAAACTGGGCCAACGCCTGCCCGAAGTTAACAAGCTCCGGTACCATCGTCAGTCGCGACATCGAGCGCCAAACCAGATCCCGACGCGCCAACTTATTGATGTCAAGCCGCGTCAACAACTCTTCCGGGAAGCTGGTGAAATCAACGATGGACGCGACACGGTGCAGCGTGAAGAGATCGGGTGTGATGTCCGATCCGATCGAATCACGCAAGGGACTGCGGCAAGGCGACGGTATCTCCAGTCTCTGTTTCAACATTGGGCTTAAAGGTGTTATGAGGCGGGCGGGCTTCAAAATGCGGGGCACGGCTATCAACCGGTCCACCCAGTTCATCTGCTATGCCGACGACATGGACATTGTCTGCCGAACGTTCGAAGAGGTGGCTAGAAGGTATACCGAATTGAAGCGAGAAGCGAAGAAGGTTGGATTGAGGGTGAATGTGGTGAAGACGAAGTATTTTCTGGCATGAGGAACCGAGTCCCATAGGACCGAGAGTGACGAGTTTGAGGTTGTCGAGGTGTACGAATGATTTAGGATGTCGGAAAAATCAATTTTATCAATCTTCCACATATTGATCCAAACTCAACAAGGAAAATCTTTTTTTTTCATCGATTTTCGCCACTCGAACTAACCTTTCCGCACAATACCACCAAACCATCACGGCGAAAAAGGGAAGAAAAACAAACCTCAAAACGGTAGTAGTAAAGCACTCACCTACCCACACTTCAACGCGGGTGGCGGGGTGGCGCCTCTGCTCGGCGCTCCAATTTCGCACACCGCCGGCGGATCGTGCGTAGCAGACCGCGAAGAATAGCTTTACCTTTACTATTATTTTCTTCTTTTCTGTGTGTAGGTCTTCGGGTTTAGCTTTATTTATATTTGTTAAGTTTGTGATGTATGGTTGTAAGTAGAAGTTAGTGATAGAGGGGTTACCGGGAAGAAGTTAGAAGAGTTCAATGTATTGCTGGAGCAGGCTTAAGGTGCAGCTTTTGATAAGATAAAACTATTAGTAAAGTCATCGTCAGAATGCTTATCAGCTGTGCGTTGATGAACTCTACCGCGTCAGGTATGCGTGACTGTACTGATAAAAATTTCTAGTTCACTTAAAGAGGATAAATCCAGAAATTCGAGCAGACTAATTGACACTAGAAGCGCCACATTTCGATCCCGTGGTGGGAGTTGATACTGAGTGAAGGTTGAAGTCTTGGCTGCTCGACTGTGTCTTTGCTATCTATTCCTGGTGGGTGCAAAAGCAAACTGATCGATTTTTCTCTCCGTCTCTTCCACCTTTAGCGGGCGATTCGTTCGGGTACCTGTTCAAGAAGAACGATCCTATTCACTCGCTCAACAACTTTGCAACCTCCCCGCAGACGATTGATAGGTAAGTTTAAACATGATTTGGAGCATACAATCGACGAAGTAGACGGAAGGTGCCATAAAATTAGAACTTGTGGGTTATTTTTAAACGAAACTAATTTGAGATAAAATTAAAACTACTCGACGGTGGCGTCGCGACGCGACGCGTCCTACGACCGTTCGTCCGGTGATTGTCGGCGGTTGAGGAAGACGGTAATAAGGTTTGGTTGCAATTTCAGTTCTACATTCACGACTAGACGCGGTAATCGCTGTGCATTTTTTTTACTTTTTTACTTGCTAATGCCTAATAACTTTTTCGACTATTTTTATTTCGTTTTTCAAAGGCAATTTTAAGTTTTTGAGACAAATTTTATTTAAGTGATTGACGTCTTTTCCTTGCCTTTCTTACAAGAGTAATTCCAAAAGCGCCTGGATGCATGCAAAAATCCTACCAAAGAAAAGCTATCAAAAGGTAGTTTCCCAAAATTTCCGCAAGAGGTCGACAGTCAACTGTTAAGGTTATTTGCAAATCAAACCTTGTTTTGTGAATAACTCTTAAAGCACTTTACCAAATACAATAATTTTCAATACGGTCTTATGGAACCACAAATCGGAACGAATGGAACAAATCCGGCATTAATCCGTACAGCTAGTTCAGAGTTATTTGAGTGAAAATATTTTCTGCACTCATTCTGAGTCGATATGTATACGTGAAGGTAAATCTTGCAGGTTATTTTAAGTGGTTAATTTTTGGAGTGATTTATTCAGTGAAGAAACCAAAAATTGAAAAAAATATTTCTGACAATAATGACAATATGTAGAACGTTCAAATGTAAAAAGAAATTTCTTTAAAATCAATTTAAAATAAGAGCCAACTCCGCTTTTAACACCCGGCCATGGCAATGGCAATCCCAGTCCTCTCGAGTTCCTCCAAAAAGAACGGAAACGACGACGACGACGATGGGTTGTGGTGCGCCCAAAAACGCAGTCATTTTGACACACTCCCTTGCATGCGTGTATGTGTGTTTGTATAAATTTAGCGCAGTCTAGACGATCGGACACCTTTTTCGCATTTGTTTTTGAGTCTATTTTCGTTTGTTCTTGGGGTTGCCAGGCTGCTCTTCTGTAGCTGCTGCATTTGTCCGGTAATTCTTGCATTTCGAGGAGACTTTGGTCAAAACTGCTACGTTGACGTCTTGGGAAGGTTTCTTTCTGGAAAATTTTCTTCTAAAGTCAAATAAATCTGCTGAAATGCTTCCCTCATAAAGAGCACAAGAAACGGCGCGAATTCGCGACTCGTACTCATTCTAATCCTATTAGGAAATTTCCTCTTGTTCGCGCGGCGTCACACAAATAAGGATATCTTCATGTTCCAGGAACTCGGCTTGAGCAAGTCTTTTCACACCAATCCGTATAACCTCGTATAACATATTAAAACCCCGGTGATACTGCTCAGATTGCATCGCTTATCGCTTTTGTTGAGGTTGAGACAGCCTTTGATTGGAAACAATGTAATTGTTTCTACAATCTTGTGAAAATCAATTTGTAGATCTGCACATGACGTATAAATTGCTTTAAAGTCTGTGGGCAAATCGATGTTTTATAGATAGTAAATCATTGCCTTATATTGATTTTAATCATAATGAATTGAGCAAATATCAAAAGCGATAACGCCCTTAAAAATGTACTCTAGAGTCTTTGATGATCATTTTGATGGTTTAACATACATTAAACAGTGTTGCCAGGTAATCAAAAAACTGTGGAGTAAAACAAAGTTGACCGAATCATTTTCTTCAAAATTGACATTCACTTTAAAAGTTCAATTCAGAGTTTTTTAAAGGATAAGATTGTCTCTCATATGGGTAATTCAAACTCACAGAAAAGGCCGATTTGATTTGGTGATTTGAAGACACTTTTGTCCTGATCACGAGAGTCCGTTTTTGATAGGACGAGGGGCGGTGACTTCATTTGAACATGCGAAGGGTGTTTTCTTGGCCTGAAACGGTGATGGGAAATTTGGTGTCAAAGGTTTTGATTAGACCTTGGAAGCTTGAATTCGAACGTATTTTATCGAACACTAAAAAGTTTTAAAATTCTCATTTGGACTGTAATACATGCATTTTATGGAAATTTAATGTCAAACATTGTCAAATCATTTTCATTTACTTTTCATTTTATTTCAACTTGATAGTAAAATGTTCACAATTGTCCAATATTTTGATATAAATTTAAAAACATACATTATCGCGATTTACAAAAAATTTTGAAAAAGTTACTTTTGCGTTTCTCGCTGTTTCGTCGTTATTTCATGACCATGAACAGCATGATCGATGACGAAACTTTTTATTTTTCGTAAAATGTAGTAACTTGTGATGTTTATAAGCATTGATATATCAAATTTTATATTAGCTCACATTTGAGAGTGTATTATATTTGCAAAACAGTGTTTTGTTCAAATAAATGAATTCAACATTAAATTATATTTTTCAAAATGTTTAAATTCTAAGCAAATGGTTAATACATAAAAGTTTTAACAAATTTGATCAGTTTCAGGCTAAATTGAATCTTTCGATGTTCAAATGAAGTTTTCAAATTAAAATTAGATTACTTAAAAGTTCATAAATAATCTTTTTTTTGTAGTTCATAGTAACTATAGGAACTATAAAAATACTCTGGAATTAAAAAATCTCTTACTACAGTCCAGACTTGATTATCCGAAGGCTTTGGCCAAATATTTACTTTTTTTACTTCGGAATAATCGATTTTTTTTCGGATAATCGAAACTTCTATTTTACTTCGGATAATCGAATTGATTTGATTACCCAAAGTCCCATCAAAACCTTCGAATAATCGAGTCTGGACTGTATTTTAAAAGTGATGCCAAAATATCAACATTTATCCCTTATCAAATCAAATCAAATTATTCGCTCTACAGCATTGCCTTGGCGTTCTCGATTGCGAGATTCCTACTCGAAACTAGGTGTCCGAAGGCTTGATTGTTGAGGCATTTGCAAACCTCTTTTTACAGCTTCCATCCACCCCGGGATTCGAACTGACGACCTTTGGATTGTGAGTCCAACTGCCTACCAGCGACTCCACCGAGGCAGGACCCAGGGAGACGACTCCTACACCTGGATTGAGCTAACGACCTAACCTAGGTTAGACCGGGGCCAACATTTACTTCCCCGTCCGACGGAAGGCGTGGTCAGATAAATCTCGTCTCGAAAAATGCCACCGGGACCGTCTGGGATCGAACCCAAGCCGACTGGGTGAGAGGCAACCACGCTTACCCTTACACCACGGTCCCGGATTTATCCCTTATGTATCCATCAAATAATGTACTGAAAGGTGATTCTGGAAATAATGTCCTATCAACTTTACAACATCTTGGCAGAAACAGATGTAGAAACTACCGATATCTCCGGACAGTGTTGCCAGATCATCAAACGTTGTGACTTATTATTAAAAAAACATACCTATCCTTCTTTGCTTAAAATACTCGTTTAAGTTTCAAATTTTCGACATTTGGGCATAAACAGTTGTTTAAATTACAGGGTGGTCACTCACGTTGGGAAATCGGGAATTTCGGAAAAAAAATCTGGAATTCGCCAAAATCTGCAAAAAAATCGAGAAAAACTCGGGAATATGTTTTTTTGTCAAAAGTCGGGAACAATCAGGAAACCTAAGTATACTCTTTTGAAAATTATTTTCCAAACCTTGAAAAATATTCTAATATTTTATACATTTTCAATTTTCCTTAGGAACTCACATTAAATTTAAGGTTCCTTTCACAATTTCAATCAATTTAAATAACCGCTTCTATTTAAGACATTACAATTCCCTATAAATTCCTTTTTTTTAAATAAAGCCAAAAGATTTTTATTATTTTTGAATGTCAAACAAGAGGTAACATCTATCTCAAAACAAAGTCAATGAAAAACTAATCTAAAAATAGAGCCTAATTTTGACGGTTATGACCAGCGTAAAGTTATGATCTCGTTTATGATTCTGTTTCATTTTGTTAAATTGATTGAATATTTGAAAAATGATTTAAACTTGAGTTTGGAGTTTTGTTTTTTTTGTGGATTTTTTTTAATTGTTCAACTAATTGCATTAATTCGTTTCCTTTTTACTACAAGTGTTTCCCGTGAACTTTCTGTGAGTATTGGTGAATTACTATGGATTTAGCTTGATTTTAATTATTGAAAAACTTAAATATTGAATAAAATTTAATCGCTGTTCGTTCTGAAAGAAAAAATGAAAAAAAGTTATTATCGTTTTGAAAACAAGAAAAAAATATTTAAATTGCAAAAAAAAAATCAGGTAAATTTTTTTCAGTTTTTGTATATATGTTTAAAGAATTTATCTCTTTAAACATTTCGCATAACAAGTAGTGAAACATGGAAACTTACCAAAATTATTTTTTAATTGAAAAAATTAAAGCCGTTTAATACTGACAACTATTTAAATCAAAATTTACAAAATTAAAAACGGATCTTTGTAAAATCATTTTCAACCAACTGAACAAAAATAATTAAGTTTCTGATTTTTCGAAAATTGTCAATAGTTTGATTTGTTATAATTCATTAAGATATTTTTTCGATGGTTGATACTGACTAAAAAAATAAAGAGTTTTTTGTTTCAAATATTTTTTTGGACAAGAAATGCCTATTGTTTGAGTTTCTGGAAAAGTCGGGAAGTTGAAAATGGGTCCAGATCGCAAAATTAAGTGGAAATTAGGGTGGTTCACGATAAGGTTGATTTTGAAAATCTAACATTACAGGAATATTTTTGGGATTTTTTTGTCTTCTAGAAAGTTGTTGGGCTTGCCAATTCAAGCAACTTTCCAATGCAACCTGGTGCTTAAAATTTGGCTTGCGCCTTTTCGAGATATTTAAGTTTAAAAATTTACATCTCTTTTACCTTAAAATGGCTGTAACTTTTGACCCTTAAGTCCAAATTGACATGTCAATAAATAAAAATGTTCGTTTTTTAGAGCTCTAAAAGTGCTTACAATATCACTTTTCTCTAAATCTTAACCCTGAATTACCACGTTAAAAAAACTGATTTTTGAAGGTTTGCTTTGATGCTTTCTATTAATTTGGTCGTAGAAGGCGTTGATTACGAGATAAAATTTTGGTGTCTTCGACAAAGTTGTTTGAATCGGCAAGCCTAACAACTAGAAGAGAAAAAAAATTCCAAAAATATTCCTGTAAAGTTAGATTTCCAAAAATACCTTGATCGTGAACCACCCTAATTGTGAACCAAACCAAAAGTTGCCCCTTTCCATTTGCAACAACTCTTCTGAAGACACCAAAGCTCCAAAACTTAACCATTTTTCGGAAAATCCATTTTCCACTTAATTTTGCGATTTGGACCACTGTGCAGTGCTTACTGGAGACGGTTTTGCCTTCCTCACGTTACTGAGGAAAGGCTATAAAATCACTCGAAAAATGAACTTCTCAATTAGACCTTCTAGACCCACCTTCATGTATACCTATCGACTCAGAATCAAATTCTGAGCAAATGTCTGTGTGTGTGGTGGGATGTTGATCAAAAAATTGTCACTCGATTATCTCGACATTGGCTGAACCGATTTTGTCCGTTTTGGCGTCATTCGATCCGTCTTGGGGTCCCATAAGTCGCTATTAAAAATTATGTAGTTTAGTTAAGTACTTCAAAAGTTATGCTAAAAAAACGATTTTAAGAAAAGTCCGGAAGATTGTAAAAAGGGTAGTTTTTGTCAGAAAATCCGTCATGCTATACATTTTCAGAAAGGAATTTAAAAGACCTTTCCAACGCGTCCAAGACATTGAAGATCTGACAAATCTATCAAAAGTTATAAGCACTTAAGTGTTATTTATACGCTTTTTGGAGGCCGGATCTCAGATATGTTGATGAAAACGTTGTCCGGATCTATCATGCGACCTATCGTAGGATGGGTATTCAAAAGAACTTTCTAACGCCTCCAAAACATGCAAGATCTGACAACCCTATCAAAAGTTATAAGCACTTAAGTGTTATTTACGCAATTTTTGCATTTTGGATGGCACCCTTTAAATGTGAGGAAGGCGCCAACCACCTAAGGGTGGATTAAGTAACGTTTTTTTACTAGCTATCAAATGGTTTAAAAAATGTCTCGCCAATTTTCATCAATGTTTCATCCACATCCTGCCCTTAAAAGTTCCATAATTCTCATTACGACTAATTCTAAGTTTCGACAGTGTTGCCAACTTTTTTGTTTGCGTAATTCGTCGAAGAGTGCTCTGCCCAACGATGCACAAAATTGTGGCTCCAGCAGATATTTTAATCGAAATTTGAAGTATCCACAAACATTAAGGGAAATAAATTCCTCTTAAGTTTCGATTTATCTTGCCAGTGTTGCCAGATCTTTCAAAATTTTGGAATCGTCAAAAAGGTTTTTTTTGTATCTTTCCAACGCTTCAAAGAAATGTAGTACCAAGAGTCCGTTCAGCCAACCTTGTTCTGTAAATTTCACTTAGGTGCTCACAACATTTGGCAGTGTTGCCAGAGATTTAATAAATAAAACTAAAGTTGTTTTTTTTTTACTGAAATGTGAATTTAAAGTACATCACAGAGAGTAGATTCATCGCCAAACCTCCAAGGGCATTCTGATTGATTTCTGCTGATTTTGGCAATAATTTTGCTGTTTTAGCCACTAGTTTTGCTGGAATCGTATTTTCGTATTTTATACGCTGGATAAGTGATAATTCTTGCAGATTGAGATAATAGAAGGTTTTTTGCATGTTCAGCAATATTCATTACGATTTTGAAAAACCATGAATTTTAACCGTTAATTGATAATTAAATTTCGAAATATGAGTCAAAGAATATTTTGTTGTAAGATGACGTTTGACGTTTGAGTAATAACATATTTTTTTAATTCCTTTCAACATAGAAATCAAAGTTAAGATATCTTCAAATGAGTTCGTCATGAAGGATAGAAGTTCAATTAACGCCCAATCGGTGGAGGGGCATTTGAGGCCTCCCATCTGGCCTCCGGTGGCAATGACCGAGCACTTTCTAACATTATTCCAAACACGTCCCTTCATTCAGTGCTAAATGCTCACTTCTCAAACATAGAGGAAGGGCAAAATTGATAACTTCATTCTTTCGTAAATTGGGGGCTGCCGAGCCGGTCAAAACATCGCACGTGTTTGAAATCCATTAATTTTTACATTTTCACTGTTTTTGGAAAGTGGACTGCGGATTTTAGCGAGCTGGGCAAGCTGTTGTTGTTTAGTTTCCTTTTGAAAGATTATCTGATAGGATTTTGAAGTGGGTTTAAAAATTTCAATGTTCGAATTTTTTTAAAATTTTCCTTAAAATAATGAATTTATTGAAAAAATGATAAAATAATTTGGAGTCGCCAATCGTTCTTAAAACATTCTCCAGAGTCCAAGAAGATCCACCAAAAATCATCCTACCCCGTAGATAAATAGAAAATTGATCACATTTTAAGTGTTAACAGATGTCGCCGGGAAATGTTTCCATCAATAATAACGCCCCCGAGGGTTTGATGTGTTCAACGATTCATGCTGGTTTGCAGATTTGGGCTGCAGTATTCTGCATAAAGCCGTGTGTGAAAAACAAAACATAGGGGTCGAAGTTTGGTGAGTGAAATTTGACCAGCACGAAGAGGTGTTTGTGCTGTCATTTCAGGTTTCTGTCCAGAAAGTGTGCCTCATGGAGATGTCAATTTGGAACTCAACCGATTTTGTTAAATAAAACTGGTCTGAATTTCAGTGATAAAACATCATGTTTCAATTTAAATTTTATTCAAAATGTCCCTCAAACTCTAGACAGTGACTACAGAATCGTAAGTTTTCCAAAAATTCCCCCCTAAATGGCACATGGCATGGTGTCTGGGTCCTATTTATATTCGCCCCACCTATCTTTGCTGCAGCCAAACAAAAAAAGTAGCAAAGAACACTTTTCCTAGACTTGCCAGCCAGACATCTCGCGGTGCGAAATCCCGACCTACTTCAACGTCTGTCAACGCGCGCGCGCGCTCGCACGCCGTGGTCTGGAGAATCTGTCTGGATCAACGGCAACGACAACCGACCGTTGCGCGGTCGTCGCGGATGCTGTGGTGCGTTGCCCAAAAACCTGAATTTTGGTTCTCCGACGTTGTACTGAAGTTGGCACAGTTATCGTCGTTGATTTTTTTGCGCGCTTTTTCAATCGTAAATAGAAGGAATTGTGGGATTTTCTGGTTGAAAATCTGGGACATACAAAATTATTTTAAAATTTATTTCCAATGTCAAATTACGCAAAAACCATCAAATTTAAACTGATTTTTTGGCTACAATAACAGAAATATAAATTTCAAGTCTAAAACCTAATCAAGCATGCAAATGAAATAAAATTTCATGCAAAATTTGGGTTCACCAAAAAATATCACCAATTTTCAGTGTTGAAAATGGGTGATAGAAAAAATATCATTTGATGATTCTTACACCAAACTATCAGACGGTATAGCGAACCTCACTATAGTTTGTATTTCTCTTCTTGTATCTCAGGCTTCTTCGCAAAAGCTCCTTTCTTCTTTTTTCCTCGTCCACGCAGAGTAGCCGAAGATTTTTTGTTTTCTCAACAAACCGCAAAGAAAGAACGCGAGAGGGGGAGGATCGAGAACCTACCACGGATTACGTCCCGTTAAACTGCGTTGGCAAATTTTGTTTTGTGGTGGATTTTGTGGCTGCGTTGAGGAGGAAATGATTGTGAATGTGGCAATGAGAGAGAAAAAGAGAATGTTGGTGCTGAGAATCTCGCCACGAAAAGAAGGACAGTGAAAGTTGGGAAATAAAATTTTGTTATATTTTTTTTGTTTTTGTTTTACACAGAAAAAATAATTTCTATGTTGAAAATCATTATTTTTAAGTTTTATAAAATAAATAAATTTTATAAAAAATAATTCCAAAAATCGTTTTAGGATTTAAAATTTAATTTGATATTGAAAATTACCTTTTTGCAATTCCGTCGTGAAACTACTTACTTTTCCTGTCATTCTTGAACGACGAAATAGCCTACTTTTCTGTACAAAAAAATAACAGATTCGAATAGCAACACTTTTCAAAATAAATGCTGAAAAGTAACACTTTTCAACATTTTTTTGATTTATACGATTTATTGACAAAATACATGAAAATTTGACATAAAATGTCCCTCAGTGCGTGTTTTTTGGAATTGCAAAAAATGTTGTATGGAATTCGTTGCAAAACTTGATTTTTTCAGCACTCTCCGTATTTATCCAACTCGGTGAACCTCGTTGGATAAATGTACGACTCGTGCTGAAAAAAAACCTCTTTTTGCAACTTGTTGCATAAACTACTATTTTGCAATTCCGCTATGAAACTGTCAACTTTTCCTGTTTTTTTGGAAGAAACGAAACGGCTTACTTTTCCTCACAAAAAACAGTGCTGAGAAGTAGTACTTTTCAGCAATGTTTGTAGTGCTGAAAAGTTGAACTTTTCAGCACTGTTTTGAAATGTATCAACTAGAGGACAAGAATGTATTTCCATCGGAATCTGATCCCGGACAGACGGTAATAACAAAATTTATACCATTTCAATAACAAATACTGTTAAAATAACAGAAAATGTTATGGAATCTTCTTGAAAAATAAATTTTTGCATAAGAGTTTAATAACAGTTTATGTTATCATAACAAAATTTGTTATTGGAATGATATTGGTTGAAAGCCAAAACAACATTGGAATAACATTTTTGTTATGGAAGAATAACACTAACTGTTATTGGTACGATCGGATTAGTTGTTAAAATAGCAAAAAATAATAACAAAGTTTTGTTCGAAGAATAACCAAAAGTGTTATTAGTCTGTTATTAGAATAACAATCCAATGACAAAAAAATCATAACGACGAATAACAAATCTTATTTTAAATAACATAAAATGTTATTGGCCTAGTATTTTCAAATATCAAAAATGCTTTTGCCAAGTTATTTCCGTCTGCTCGGGATGTTGGCATATTTGCTTCTAAAAATCATTTTCATCGGATATCAAGTGGAAATCAGTTTTAGATGAAAAAAGCAAGCAATAATTTCTAAAAACAGAATTGCAAAAAAATGTGTGGAACTCGTTGCAAAATTCGTTTATTTCAGCACTCGGTAAACCTCGTTGGATAAACGTACGACTCATGCTGAAAAATCTTCTTTTTGCAACTAGTTGCATAAACAACTATTATCTTTTACAGAAAAAAATATTTTCAGAATTTTCAAATCACGACTCACATTTCAAAAAAGCTTAAAACGTATGTTAAGCCCTTTCCAAAAAAAAAAAATGATTTTGCCTAAAATTGATTTAACTGTATAGTACAATGTTTCATATCAAGACATTATCTTTTAAATTGGAAATAACTTATTTGAAAATTGCTGAAAAATCGAAGTGGTTTCTCATTCATTTCTTATAAAAAGATAAAACAAACTGAAAAAAATGGTTTTTAACTATCGCCAAGATTACCGTCAGCAGGAGTGACATTGGGTCCGAAGGTAAGACTGGACGATACAAATTGTAATAAATGTTTGTGGCCTAGTTTCACCTCAGGCCATATTTCAACCCTGATGATGGTATGTCAAATTATTAAATGCTATTATCCTAGCTTCAATTCTGACGCTAATATTTTAAAAAGCGCTATGTGTCACAAAAAGTCTGTATTTATGACGATTTTTGAAATATGTTTTGTCCGAATTTAAATGTGAAAAATTAAATTGTCCTTACAAACTAAAATCATGGCATACCACATCTGGGAATGAGTAGTTGTAATTTTACAACTAAAAGTATGACAATTTCCTGTTTTCCGGTGAAATGTCACTTTTTTACACAGAAAAATACCCGAAGAATATGTGCTACTCTTTTTCTGTGTGGTTAAAATTGATGTCATATTTGGGTGATATTTTATACCTTCCAGATTTACACAATGTTTACTGTGTAGCTCAAATCTTCATTTTTAGAAAATTACAGTCTAAAATGAATTTGATTGATTTTACATTATTTTTTTGCCAACAATCAAAATAGTGATTGTTTTAACTTTTTATGTTGTCGTTTCCTTCACATTAAATAATCATGGTATTATTACATCTAACATATTGGACAAACTTCGTGTAAGAAAAATGTGTAATATTGTCTCGACAAATGTGTAAACCCATATTTTGTAGTAAAATAATATCGAAAACGATTCTAAACCTTTAATCTATTTATTTACTATTAAGATATTTTTTCAACTATTATGAAATTTCTTAAAAAATCATGCATGAAATTTCATAAAGTTTGATAACAAATTATGTTTCATAAGTGAAAATTACGTTAGGTCTGTTATTTTTGGCAAAGTAGAAACAACTCAACGAAGGGAATAACAATTTTGTTATGGAAGAATACCGCCAACTGTTATTGGATGACGGTAATGTTGTTAAAATAACAAAAAATAATAGCAAAGATATGTTCGAAGAATAACTTAAAAGTGTTAGTCTGTTATGCATTAACAATCCAATAACAAAAAAAATTACACTAACCTCAAGTTCTACGCATACTGCGCATTGCACATGCTAGTGCTTTTTAAATCATAACAAAATTAAATTTCCAAAAAATTCTTAGCACTAGCCTTGGCAGTCAATTGGTACATTTCAATAAACTGGATTAATTTTCGATTCTAACTACAATCTATTATCCATTCATCAATTTTTCAACTATTAACCAATTTTCAGTTTCTCTTGCCATTCCGATTCCAATTTCTAAAGAAATTTTGACACGTTCGTTACCCTTCATGAAAAAAATTTACGTCGGACGTCTTTCACCCTTTTTGGCAAAAATTATGCCCGCCCGACACCAACAACAAAAAGGGTTCATCATAACAATTTTTGAGATCGTCAACAACAATGCCGAGCCCCGAATTCGCTGCTAGAGGGAGGACTGCTATGCTGCGCTGTCTCGTTCAGCTCAAAACCACGCGTGCTAACCGCGCGCAGTGCCAATGCATGTCTGGTTGAAGGATTCGAAAAAAAAAACACGCAACGCCAGACGACTATCGAAAATTAGATTTTAATTGTGTAATATTGTTAATATCTATTTCCCCGGTTCCCGGTCATTTTAGTGCGGTGAGAGACACACACGCTTCCTGGTGGATCTTGTTGTCCCTTGAGGGGTTCGCGCTGTGGCTGGTCATGTTTGGATTGACCGGCCAGCGATATCCCGGAAATACGCACTTGGTTTTAAAGGACTGCGCAATGGACGAGCGAAAACAGGTTTTTTTAGCTAGGTCCTGCGTAAAACAATTTTTTGGGTTGGGAAGTAGCAGTGGTTGTCAAGCATTGAAAATTAAGCAATTAGTAACTTATTCTACAGTTTTAGGGATTAATGTTCCAAATTTTAAAATTCAATACATTGAGGGCATACCCATATAAATAGGGGTATTACTTTCTCTTCACCCTTGTGTTTGAATGATTGAAATTTCATGAAATCCTCCTAACTGTGTATTTTAATTGCTAACTGACCTCTGTCAAAAATATAGGTCTTCACTCCTCAAAAGCGTCCTAATTATAATTCCACGAGCAAACAGTGTTTGTTTACACACACGAAACCAAACCTGGAATTACCCGTAGTTGACAACATATAAATCTGATTCGGCATGACCCGTAGTACAATGACCAATACTGGAGCAAAATGAAAAAAAAAGTTAATCCTTTAATGACACGCACAACCAGGAAGTGACATGTTCGCTGTCCGGTTCAACACGCAATGCAAACAAACATGCCCCGTTAAAAAAAGGTACAACTTTCGTCGTGTGCTCGTGGACAATTTAATCGCAGAGAGTAACTTGAATTTTACACGATGTTGGAGAGGTTCTTTGAGCGATCGAAAACTAGTTCTTATGGGTGTGAAACGTTTTTCCGGGGTGCAGTGATTTTCAATCTGAATTATGGGGAAAGGGGATAGTAATAAAAACATATAAATTGGAAGCTTGATATTGCACAATATTACTGTCAAAGTTAGAACATCATAAAACGAATGCAGTATGAGCTATGTTCAAAACTAAAAAATCTAGTGAGCAACTCTCTACGAAATCGGCCGATTTCGACCATTTTATTTTTGTATTTTTTATTTGACTCAAACTTTGTGGGGGCCTTCCTATGACCAAATATGCTATTTTGTGTCATTGGTTCACCCATACAAGTCTCCATACAATTTTGGCAGCTGTCCATACAAAAATGGTATGTAAATATTCAAACAGTTGTAACTTTTGAGTGAATTTTCTGATCAATTTGGTGTCTTCGGCAAAGTTGTAGGTATTGTTGAGGACTTTTGAGAAAAAAATAGGTACACGGAAAAAAAATTTGAGGATTTTTTTATCAACCTTTTTTTCACTAAAACTCAATTTCCCAAAATACGTATTATTTGATATTCAAAATCGGAAATGGTCACTATTTTTAAAAATCGAAAAACTGCAAATATTTCGATAAATTCATTCTTTCGGTGGCTATATCTTGAAAACGGAGCCCTTTATCAAAAAATCTGTTAAGTATTTTTTTTGCATGAATTTTTTTTTCCAAAAAAACACTATTTTTCAATAAATTGACCATGTTTCTCTATGGCTCAAAAGTTGTGGGGTTTTGTCCCCTAAAACATATAAAAAATCTCGAAAATCAAAAAATATGTATTTTGGGAAATTGAGTTTTTGTGGAAAAAAAGTTAATTTAAAAAATGGCATTTTTTTCCGTGTACCAATTTTTTTTCTCAATAGTTCTCAGCAATACCTACAACTTTGCTGGAGACACCAAATGGATCAGAAAATTCTCTCAAAAGTTACAGCTGTTTGAATATTTACGTACCATGGACAGCTGCCAAAACTGTATGGAGATTTGTATGGGTGAACCAATGACACAAAATAGCTTCTTTGGTCATTAAAAGGCCCCCACAGAGATGGGCTTATTTAAGCCAACCGTTTTGGCAGAGAGCTCTAGCTAAAGAACGAATGATTGATTTTTCAGAAAAATTAGCGGATAGTTCATTTTGTGAACCAGTTCTTTTCAAGAACCGTCAAATCAAAGAGTAGTCGAAAACGAACCGGCAGAGCGAATGAGCGAGAGCGAATGAGCTGAAAGAACGAACTTGCCCTTGATTAGCATCGCTCGTGCCGTCGTCGACGTCGTCGAACGGCGTCGTTTTCGCTCACTCTTTCGTTATTTCGCTCTCGCTCATTCGCTCTCGTTCGGTTCGTTCTTCCACGCGCTGGTGGTGACGGTGCTGTTGAGAAAAGAGGGGAAACTAGGTTCTCACCGGTAAGAATTGTTCCAACATTATGGCGCACTTAATGCCTGTGATTTTGAATCAGCTGACTGTCGCCAGATGTTGCATGATCTTATTATGTTAATATCGATAGATTTCTCAAATGTTATGTACATGTAGTTGTTACACGCATTCGAACATAACTCGTATGCTAGTTTGCGGTTTTAATCCATGTATTGGACCGTTTTTATGATTTAAAATGTAATTTACCACAGCACATCACACAAACTTGGTAATCTTTTGTGGTAATTGTTCAATAGTTTTCTAAGGCATTTGTTCAGATCTTCTTTTTTGACGCTTGTTTTGATCATTTTTTTGCTGTCATGAATAAAAGTTGCATTTCAAGACTATTTTATCAAGTGCAGCAAAACGCTACCTCAAATATGCCTGTTACTGAACACCAAATAAAATGTATTGTTTCACAAAATAATGGGAAGATAATTATCAAAACGATAATTCAGCTTACTTTTCATTACTTTTAACGATTAAAGCAATAATTTGGTTGAAAATATTCTCTTCTGAATAAAATTCAAGTTTGTTTACTCTCTATGAAAAAAGTTTTAGATATTTGTGGATTTCAGAGATCAATGTTTTCTCCTTTTTCATATAAAACGTTTATATTTGAAATAACTTTCAAAAGGATAAAGCAAATCGACGATTTTCTATGTTTATGTACGATCTCAATCTGCTCAGAATAAGTGCGATGAAAACATATATTTTTGAATTATCAATCAACAAAAATCATACGAAGTGTGATCATGGACACTCCATTGGTCGTTTAAAAATTCTAAATACCTTGAGCAGATGCATTCCAGTCTATTTTCTGACTTTGAGCGAAATGAGCGGATGAGCCGTTCAAAAGAGCCGCTCATTTAAATGAGCGAACGAAAATGAGCGGCTCACAGAAATGAGCGGTTTTGCGCACCACTAGCCCCCACAATGTTTGATTCAAATAAAAAAATACAATTAAAATCCATTTCCGGTTTTGGCAGAGAATTGCTCTACTTTCTCACAAATAAATTTTATTGATTTTTTTATTTTAAAAATTACCAAGATAGGTTATTATTGACTAAATCTAATCTAGAACGTTTGTATAGTTTTAAAATAAGTTAAGGTTTTGGAAACACGAAAAGTCCCTGCTAAAATAAAATATTGCATAGCATCTCTACGATTCAAATCACCGCCATACAGCAGAGCTGAAAAGTTCAACTTTTCAGCACTTGTTTCGCAACGTAATACTTTTCGGAATCGGTAAACTGCGTACTGAAAAAAAAACGACTTTTTTGCAAATTGTTCTATAATACTGCCCATAATTGAAAATTCGGCTATTATGCCAAATCAGGTATTCCGAGAAAAACGCGTTTTAGTGTTTGTCACAAAATCTGCGTCAAGGCGATTTCCCATGAGAGTGGCATATTAGCCGTTTGGTTTTTCGCATCGGCAGCCAAGTCAAAACACTATTTCAGCAAAATTCAAGTTTCAGAAGATGCGTTGGAACATCCTCTATCAACTGGTGCTAATATCTCGTTTTTGTCAAAAGTGGATATTAGCCGTTTTTTCAATGGTGGGCAGAATAGTAGTTTATGCAACAAGTTTTTTTCAGCACGAGTCGTACATTTATATAAATATGAAGAGTGCTGAAAAAATCAAGTTTTGCAACGAGTTCCATATAACATTTTTTGAAATTCCAAAAAATACACACTGAGTGAAATTTTATGTCAAATTTTCATGTATTTTGTCAATAAATCGTTTAAATCAAAAAAATGTTGAAAAGTGATTCAGCACTTGTTTGGAAAGGTAATACTTTTCAACATTTTTTTTGATTCAAACGATTCATTGACAAAATTAATGAACATTTAAATTATCAATTCACTCAATGGGTGTTTTTCTGAAATTTTTCCCGGTAAACTTCGTTGGATAAATGTACAACTCGTGCTGAAAAAATTTCTTTTTGCAACTTGTTGCATAAACTACTATTTTAACTTTAGAAAAATTACTTCAAAATCATACTTTTGTCGAAATAAAAATGCCCGTCGTGCTCTTTAGCTCAAAATTGGAGCAACACGAGGAAAGGGTGGATAAGCATTTTGTTGGCTGGAATTAATAATCAAATTTGCTGCCTTCCACGGCTACCTTTTAACACTGCGGCTTTTTTTGAATAGTTACCAGGTGTAATTTGCAGAATAGTCCTAGCTGTCAAAATGCTTATGCGTCCTTTTCAAATGTTGCTCCAGAAAAGATGTCACTTTTGGCCTACTAATATGAAAAAAAAATCGAAGAAAAATAAAAATTTTCAATATTGGAGTTTTTAGTACCCTTTTTTTCTAAGTCTAATTTTAACCTACAACTTTGCCAAATTGAGTGTCTTGATCGAAAACCTTTTCTCAAGCAAGACACGTATTTTCGATAATTTTGATAGCACTTTTGTATCGACGCCTCATAATTTGTACTGTGATTTTCGGAAGAAACCAATTATGACTTGAACATTTTAGGTTGTTCTGCTGAATTATTTTAAAGCTATTCTATTTTGAAATTGTGTTCAAAATTTACATTATTTTTAATGGAAATTAAAATTAAAATAACAAGAATCCTTGCCGGGCTTAGTTCTCTTCAAGAAAGCCCTTTTCCTCAAACTGCTCTCCCAACACATTCCCTCGCACAACTCCTTACCACGTGGTCTTAGTCTTAAGAAAGAATCAACCAGCAGCAGCAGAAGAAAAACCCAAAGCTAGTGGCAGCTGCAAGTCCTGCCTTGATGGATGCACTTTTAGTTCTTCTTCGTTCCTTCCTTTTCTTCTTCCTCTTCTTTTCATATCCTTAAACCATTCGCGTGGCACACGTCGGGCTCCCTTCCTTCCCCAAAGGATTCCCTCGCTCTCGAATCTTGATCCGTTGTTGAGGTTCTGGCCACCAACTGCCCCGGCCACGAGGTGTAGAGTCCTCTCCTAATGCGGTCCGTCTGGCGTGTGCACGTATATATGTATATAAATTATAATCCCAGTTTAAAAAGTTGGAAGGTATTCATTTATTGCGCTGCGGGTTTTGAAAGAGCTGGGGTGGAGCCGCCAATTTCGGGCACATGGCCAACATGGAAAAAAGCGGCTTCTTGCCACAAGCCCGGCATAATGATGGGCTCGAAGGAAGTGTGTTAATTTTTGGCATCACATGGCTTGTTCGGGCATTTTTTTTGCAAGTGAAAATTGGATCTGGATGTTGGGGTCAATTGCAAGATCGAGATAATTCGTGCAGTTGAGCAGTTTGAGGACTTCCTGTGCAAACAGTGATACCCTCTCAGCCGGTGCAAATTTAAAAGAAACCGATCAAAACACTTAATTTTGAATAATTAGGAACATTGTTATAGATAATTCTGATTTAATACCAATCGTTTGCCTTAAATTAAACATATTTAATCAATTCTTGCTTACTCTAACGGTGTTACGTAATTTGTGTCCGGTTTCTTAACATGATGTTTTGCACACCACCGATAAAAACCCCATTTGTCATTATTGCGACAGTCCCGTTTTTGATTAGCACAAGATATTGACCATAAACGGTTGCTGCTAGGAGTTCCGGTTTTTCGCCACGGATTCTTCGGACATTGAGTACGCACTCCGAATCGTGCCGAAGCGGTACAGGTAAGCAATAAGGAAGAGGGACTTAATTTTGGCTCTTTCAGAATGTTGACTCGAGAATTCGTAAATTATGTTTGTTTTAAACGACAAAGTTTCAATTAACAGAATTACTACTCTTTCCCGTAACGACGCACGTTTACTCTTGGTAGAGAAAGGTGATATTTTACAATGTAACTACAATGTTGCTGGGGCATGATGTACGAGCCGAGACGATGGCCGCAAGACGTTGGCCGTCATCGTCATCTGCGTAGACAGCATCCTCCGACAGAGAGCAGCTAGTATCTCTACAAAGTTTGCATTGGCCTTTTCTCGCGCAGCAGGTTATGCTAATAGTGCGTTAGGTCGTTTTTAGAAGCAACCTTTCTGTGTTTTTTTCATCTCTCCGACTAACTGCAAGGTATTTTATTCGCTAGTGTGTGTATCTGCCGGTTGAGAGTAAAGGGATTCAGGATTGTAATTCTTTAGCAAATCGGATTTGATACCAATTCATTATGTGTTCATAAATTGCATGTATTCGCAATGTATTGGTATTATGTTAATGTTTTTCACATAAGATACTAGCAAATAACAATAATCAACTTATTAAACTTTTTAAAAAGGTAACTGAACCTACCTTGGTTATTGATTATTAGTAAAGCAAGTAAAGTACGTTTTTCCTAGAATCTAAGAAAGTCCATGTAACAAAGTCTAGATTCCAATTCCACAAAAAAAAAAAAAAAAAAAAAAAAAATACAAATCTAAGCCTTACAATTTAATAAATCCAGCTGTAGGAAAGATTTCTCACGACAATGTTGCCAGTTCTTTAAAGTTCATGATGCAGCATAGAAAGATGTTTCCGAAATTAATATGAATCAAGAAAGATGCATCTTCTAAAGCCCAATTTTTATTTCGGATATACTTATTTTCCTCGTGTTTAACCCTCTACAACCTAACCCCGCCTTTAGACGGGCTTCGATCTAAAAAAAATCATTTTTCAACCAATTTTTAATCCTGCATTGGAGCATTGGAAAAAAGAACTCTTAAAATTTCAGAAAATTTTGGGTTTGAAAGTATAACTTGTTTTATGTGACTTTGCCAATGTTTTTCAAAATGTGTTTTTTAGGGGTCAACTTTGGATGTGTTTTTTACTAACATTTCCTATACAGTCGACTCTCTGGTTGTCAATATCCAAGGGACCGTCGAGGAAGAGAATCATCAGTTTACAGAACGATGTAAAGTGAAGACTCGATTGAAAATATTTTTTTCTTGATACCCAGCTATGGGAGAGAATCATAGCAACGTCCATCAAACAAAAACAAACTTTTGTCAAAGACCCTTTAAATTTTATTTTGTTTAGTAAAGTATTTAAAGTTATGAAGTGAAATTTTTGTAGATACAAAAAGAGGTTTTTTTGCAAACCTCAATCCGGGTCCGTCGAGGAAGAGAGTCGCGCCAGATGCGAAACGCCCGGGAATGCTTCAAATTGAAGTCTGCATGATTTCTGGAAAAGTCTGTATCAGATATATCATAAATATTTTCATTATTACTTTGTTAATGTGAGAAGGCACTACGACAATGAAGGTCGACTGTATTTTCAGTAAAAAGAAGTATGCAGTAATTTATGTAGTGTCCCAGACTGTGTTTCTTCGCATTTTTTTTGTGCCATTTTATTTAGCAGAAAATGTGAAAACAAGCATAAAATTGAAAAAGTGACTGTAAAACGTGAAAAAGTAAGATAGGCAAAATGTAATTATTTTAGGTGGTAGAATAGGCCAAATACTTCCCAAAACTAACATAAACTAAACAAGATAAATACAAATTAAAATACTAAAAATAAAACAAGAAATCATAAAACAAGAGAAGTAAAGTTTTTCGTAGAACAAAATTTGCTCAAAATGACCTCCTGAACACGGGAAAAAATAAAAATTTTCGAAAAAAAGATTTGGGCAGTAGAGGGTTAACAAGTAATTTTGAGCAACTTGTTTTCTCCAAAAAAACATAACCAATTGTTTAAAGTTTTTCTTGTTTGATTTCTAGTTTTTTTATTTGCATTTTTCTTGTTTAGCTAATGTTCGTTTCTGATGGTACTTTTTTCTATCTTTTTTCTTTTTAGTTTTTTTCTTCGTATTTTGCAGTCACTTTTTCAAGTTTTTGTTTGATATTTTTAAGTTTTCTGCTATTAAATGTTGCCAATTTTTGAATTTTTGAAAATACGGGTATCAAATGGTCGGGATTTTATTATACATTTCGAAGATTTTAACACAAATCATTTTTCACAAAATTACGTTATTTCGAGAAAATACTAAACATTCAAGTTTTTTATACAATGGGCATCAAATGATCGACATTATTTCATACATTTCAAAAGCGATACAACATTTTTTTAAAACACAGTTTAAAAAAAAACACGATTTAAAAAAAAACTGGAAAATCAGTTTTTTATAAACAAAAATCCGATGAAATGATACCCATAGAATAAAAAACGAAATCTAAGTTTTGTTAAAATTTTGAGTATTTAAAAAAATCGAACTCATTTAAAAAAAAAAACAAAATTCTAGTATTTTTCCAAAAAGTCGTAGTTTTGTAAAAAAATTGAGTATTTCACAAAAAATATTATTACCATCGAAATTTATGAAAATTCGCGATCATTTCGTATCGAAAAAAACATAAAATTTTTAGTTTTTTTTTTCGAAAATACGTAGTTTTGTAATTTTTTTTTAGTTTTTGTCACAAAGAATATTATTACTATAAAATGTATGCGAAAATTCTGACCATTTGATACGAATATTGCAAAAATGTGAAATTTTGAGCATTTCTCAGAATATACTTAGTTTGGCATAGTTTTGTGAAAATGTCTAGTATATTCCAAATTGTGCGTTTTTGCTTTCAAAATGTATGGAAAAATCCCGATCATTTGATACCAATCATTTTGAGTATTTTTTCGAGAAAAAATATCATTTTCAAAATACAAGAAAAATACGTATTTTTGTGAAAATTTTCACGTAATTTTAAGTGCAATGGATAGCTGACATCATCCCGATTTCAAAACACTATAATTTATTAATTGTTTTGATTTTTCAAAGGATTATAGCCAATGTCTCCCATATAGCCAACATCCCATAAGCTCTGTGCCTCATTTCTGCACGCCTCGGTTTTGTATCCCCCACATGCGGTGCTAGACCGAGGCATGACTGTATTTCAAGACAGATGAAAAAACCAGTTCTCAACAAGCGTGAACGAGCGTTCATGAAATTTGAAAACTTTGTTCGAATTTTGTGATGAACAAGCGTTCCAGAAATTTGAACTTTTTATCGCGGTTCTTGATTTCATGAAAGCTTGTTCACGATTTTTTGTATTAAGTTACTCTCTGAAATTATAGTTTTTATTTTTAAAATAGTGACATTACTAATTTTGTATTTTGACATTTTTCTGAGTATTACCAAAATATCCCTCATTTGTCATTTGGTGGTTTCTCGAAAACTCTTGGTTTGATTTTCAATGTAAAAAAAATATTGTGAAATTTTCTAAATTTTCAATTTGTTTGGTTTTTTAGTCTGACCTTAGGTCTAAACTTTCATTTAAGAAGAGATTGTTTTTTGACTGGGAAAACCAGAAATTTTATGTAACCGTCAACAAATAAGAAGTTAAATCGGAGAATATTTTTTAGGCAACAATTTTTTTGGGTTCAGATCTTAACTACAATTTTGAGCAAAATTTGTATGACTAGTTTGCAAAATTGTATGGAAACCCCCATGTGTGTGTGTGTGTGTGCAACCAACCAAACGGGACCACGCGGTCGCTTCTTACAAATTGAGTTGTTTCCATGTATTTTTAGATCTACATTCTATACATGCAAATAACTCGCATAGGCATTTGGAAGGTGTTAGCTCTGTGAACTTCGGTGACCCATTTCTACGCTGGCTAGCCGAGCGCGAGGTACTTCAGCTTTATCGACAAGCCCCACCCTGAAGAACGTTTGCACCAATCGGATTCAAACGTTATTTAGAACTTCCGAACCCTTGTCAAATGGACAAGGATCCAGCGCGTATATAGTTGATGGTGCACCCAGAGGAAATATATATCTCAAAATCTGCAACAGTGGATTTGCTGCAGAAAATGTCACATTTTATAACATTTTTTGTAGCAAGCCCGTAGATCATTTTTGCCCGCGTGTAAACATTTCAGCGATCTGCAGTTCTCACCAACACATACTAAGCTGGACGTCCAAAGATCAACACACAAAGAGAAGAATATGTTGGTGCTCTTTCACTCACATTTCATCAAGCGTCCATGGCGCGGTGGTAGCGTGTCGGACCAATAACTAATAAGTTGGTAGTTCAATCCTCGTTTCTGTTAAGGTTTTTTTGTGAAATACAACAAAAGCCGTCGGTAATCTCGATAATTGTCGATAACGGGCAAAAATGTCACACCCCTATATCGCAAAAAATGCATGAGGACAGTTTTCATGCAGATTCTGATATACTTTCATGCCGCCATGCATCACAATCATGCGACCGCCGTTTGGGTGTGGTAACAGTATTCTTAATTCCAGTCATAGCTCACCAAGTCGCGATGGCCTAGTGGTTAGCATTTTTGCTTATCAATCCAAAGAACGGGGGATCGAACCCCGACTCGAGCGACTTTGATTTTTCGTACATGTTCAGAGTTTCAAGATTTATATTTCCTATACTTTCTCGTTGCGAGCAGATGGGAATCGAACCCAGGACCATTCGCTTACAAAGCGAACGCCGTAACCAGTCAGCCACGGCCGCTCCCTAAAATTGTATGGGAACCCCCATGATGCAAAATTGCTTCTTTCACATGAAAATCGCATGAACAAAGTTTGAATCAAATAAATGATAAAAGAAGACTCGATTTTCTAAAACACTTATTTTAGGAATTTTAAAATGGAGCAGGTAGCTTTACTGTCCGATGTTAGACGTTAAAAAGATAAAATGTATGTGAAATTTTTCAATCTTTTTATTTTTTTTTGTTCAATTTCAGAAGCCAATAGGGCCAATGTTTCTTGTTTGATTACAAATCAAAATAATAAAAAGACTCAAAAAATAAGTTAAACCGTTTTCCTGATTTCATCCAGAATTCGCCTCGTGATAGATGTGTTGTCATTGCAGCGGCGCGGCGCATACAAGAATGCGAAAGTTATTTTCAAACTAATTCACGTCTGGCTAGACTGTGTCTGGCCGGTCTGGTCTGGTGCGGCTGTCTTGCGTGGCCACTTTGCTTCGGACAGCTCCTGCTCGCTAGGTGGCTTCTTCAACATCTTGACGAAGAGAGATGTATCCCGGCGATGATGAGAGAATGTGAAATTGCGTACCGTACTGCTCGGACCTGGACGTGAGTTCACACTGTTGAATACTGATTTCCTAAGGTCTTTATGGTGGCAAAATGTAGCTACTACACTCTAAATTGGATTGGCTTCGAGAACAACAACAACAGGCAACTTCCTTCTGACGGATTCCAGCGCATCTCGCTCGAAAAGGTCATAAAACTGTAAACCTGTAATTCAGTAAACAACAACAACTGCTGCAGCAGCTCCGACGGAGCGCAGGGAGTGAGAGAAGGAAGTTTTACAATCACACTTTTACGAACGCGCGCGCAGGGTCTCGGGACTTTGTCGGTGAGTGCAACATTATGCTCAACATCTGTCCGCTTTTCGGGACTGTAGCAACAGAGGAGTGGAGGAAAAAAAACGGGACCAAACCGCTTGGATCGGGATATCAAGGGGAAGAAGTCGAGAGGGGAAGGCCCGAATACCGAAATGCATTTGGTGCATCCTGGACTTGGCTGATGCCATCCGGCACGGGAAAGCACGGGCGCTTAAGGGGTGACATGTGCGAAGAAGTTGGAATTTTTATTATTAAAAGTTCCAAAAGACTCAAAGTTTTGGTTGATTTTCATGAACAAAGTTTTAACTAAACAGAATAAAAGGAAAAACAGAACAAGATAATTATTTCAAAACAATCTTCTGAACACAAGAAAAAAAGGGCAGTACAAGGTTAATTGGAGCACAATCGATTGCAATTGACCGGAATGATCCCGAAGCGACCATACACCTCAAAGTGGTAGCAGCATCCAAACCCGAATTCAACGTCCTGCCCCTGCTTAAATTATGAAAATTGTGACACTCCCGCCCCCTGCTCGCATAAAATAACCCCCTGTTACACACATAAGTGCATTAGGCCAATAAATATACAATTAAACGGTATTAAAGGGTAATAACCGCCACCACCACCACCTCCGAGGTATAAATCCGGGTGCGTGCAGCTGTGTGAGTGCCTTTAGGGGGGTGTCTGCCAACGTTGGAACCCTCTTTCGGGGCACGCCGAACCCATTGGAAGTCGATGTTAACCCTCACCCAATGTTGATTTAGGTAAATTTTAATCACAGACAAACGGACTCAACTGTTTCCCCTTTAAAAATAATCTGCAAAAAACTTTCTATAACAATTTTTTTTAATACCGATTTGTTTTTCATTACTTTTTAACTTTTCCAGCACTAAAAGCCTCGCCCCCTTTTTATCTATCCATTGAGGTTTGCCGGATGCGAGTTGGCTGCTGGTGTTTCACGGTTAATTTGCATATTTTATAAAATTATTAGAAGGAAATTTATGTACACCGCACCGTTTAATGTAATTTATGCGAAGCGCACCCGAAGATAAATAATTTTGCACCGGTTGCGTGAGTGGTGGGTATGTGAGGTATAGAATGTATTGGTACGTGTCAAATGGAGATGGTTATTTGGAATTAACCCACATAATTGTCTTTAGCTACTTAAATATGAAGAAACAATAAAAGTTAAGTTTGCCAAGTACTTTTTTGCCCAAACTGCACTCAATTTTTACACGCCGATATCTCTGGAACATATGGTTCGATTTTCAATGCCAAAAATGTGAAATTTTCTGATCGCTCTGAATCTTTATTTTCATGATTTTAAAAAGGAAACTAGCGTTTAAAAAGGGTCAAAAATGCAATACATTAGTCTTGAGTTAAAAGTTTGTTAACACTTTCTTCAACGAAATAAGAAAATGTCATTTAATTTTTTGACACTGAAAATTTACGGTTAAGGCTCAGAAGTTGTCTTTTTTAGTGTCCTAAAACATACAAAAAAAAAACCAAAATTCTGAAAATATGGATTTCGAAAATTCAAAAAAGGTTTTTTTACGTGTTACTATTTTTCCTGAATAGAGCAATTCTCTCAAATTTCGGTCATTTGATTTTTTTTTGTATTTTTTAATCTGGCTGAAACTTTTGTGGTGCCCAAATAATTATCTAATTATCTATATAATTTTCCATACAAATTTGACAGCTGTCCATTAGGGTGCCCAGAAAAAATGACCCCCTGCTCCACAAGCAAAAATTGGTTTTTTGGGTTATTTAAAGCATCTGTCCAAATTTGATATTTGATATTTTTGATACCCGAGCCTAAAGTTGGTGAAAAAATGTTTTTCACACAAAAATTACTTTTTGAAAACGCTAATAACTTTTTAGGATCGAGTTTTACAGCTTTGGTGTGTTCTACAAAGTTAAAAAGCATTAAATTTAAGAATCTCACGTTTGGGAATATTTGGATGGAAGTAGCGCACCGTGCAGACCAAACTGTAAGAAAATTGGGGTTTCCATACATTTTTTCGATTTTTCCCATACGATCTTCACCTTCGAGTATCAATGGGTAAATGTTGACGGATATTGCTCTTATTTGGCCCAGAGTCCTAAAATAGCCCAAGGAACAATATTCAGTTTGTGGAGTGAGGTTTTGAGGAAAAATCCAATATTCTGGGAACCCTACTGTCCATACAAAATTGATGTATGAAAATTCAAAAATCTGTTTCTTTTGAAGGAATTTTTTGATCGATTTAATGTCTTCGACAAAGTTGTAGGTATGGCTAAGGACTACACTGAAAAAAATGATAGACGGTTGAAAAATTTGGTGATTTTCAATTTAACTTTTGTCACTAAAACATGGTTTGTAAAAAAAACAATTTTTATTTTTTTTTTTTATTTTTTGATATGTTTTAGAAGGCATTAAATGCCAACTTTTCAGAAATTTCCAGGTTGTGCAAAAAGTCTTATACCGAGTTATGATTTTTTGTAATCCGAGTTATGAAATTTTTAATCAATTTGCCCTTTTGAAATGTGCAAATCATTCGATATTACGCCCTTTTGAAATGTTAGTCTTGATTTTTTAAATATTGTTTTCGAAAAGATGGGAAAATTTTGTTTAATTTTTCAACATTGTAAATCGAACGGTTAGTTGCTGAGATATTGACATTAGAAAATGGTGGGTTGTTTGGGTGATACTTAGCAAACATCAATTTTCTTGTTTTTAAACCTTTGCATGGTAATATCTCAGCAACTAAGGGTCGTATCAACAAAGTTAGAAAAGGCAACATATAGAGAATTTTCTCAGTTTTTCAAAAATATGTTTTTTAATGTGGGCAAACATGCGTACTATTTTGAAAAAAAAAAATAAAAACTGCGACCATTTAAAAAAAAAAAAACAAAAAACCTAAAAATGGATTTAACTTGAAAATGGTGCACTTTATCAAAATTTCACTAAAGTACTTTTTGAATGCAAATTTGATTTTACATCGAAAAATGAAATGGAAATTTTTTTGGGACCAATATCTCAATTTTTTTAAATCAGTATTGATTAAAAAATTCATAACCCGGTCAAAGATTTTTTGCACATTCTGGAAATTTCTGAAAAGCTGGCATTTGATATCCCCATATAAAAAAATAGTGTTTGTTTTGCAAATCAAGTTTTAGTGACAAAAAGTTAAATTAAAAATTACCAAAATTTTATCAAAAAATAGCAAATCAAGTTTTAATGACAAAAAGTTAAATTAAAAATCACCAAATTTTTTTACCGTGTATCATTTTTTAGAGTCCTTATCCATACCTAAAACTTTGCCGAAGATTTTTGAATTTTCATGCATCATTTTTGTATGGACAGCAGCCAAATTTGCATGGAAAATTATACGGACAAGCTAATGATGCAAAATGGCTTCTTTAGGCATATCAAAAGCAACATAAAAGTTTCAGCCGGATTAAAACATACAAAAATTAAAATTAAAAAAACCCCGATTTCGTAGAGAATTTCTCAATAGTCCTTATCAAAACCCACAACTTTGCCGAAGATACCAAATCGATCAGATTTTTTTTCTACAGATACAGTATATCGAATTTTCGCATACCATTTTTCTATGCATAACTGCCAAAATTGTAAGTCATGTTTCAGCATTCAGCGAAAAGTTTAGAGGTGGGAAAAACCGCTGTTTTTGGGAGCCGCTCATTTTTGATCGCTAAAAATTAAAAATTAAAATCTTGATTATAAGACTACTTTAAAGCATAGTGTGATTTTTTATGATATTTTTTATTAGATTGTACAAATTATTTTGCAAGAAAAAAAACTAATAATGAGAAAATTCGCTTTCAAACCATAGGTCTTGAAGCTCTTTATGTTAACATTTCTATTCGAACCTAAACGTTCGAACGATTAGTGGGGGAAAGCACCTAATCTTAAATCTAGGATTTTGGAGAAAGTTGCTATCATTTTCACGAAATTGCGTTTATTTCTGCTAAAATTAAACAAATGGTGATATTTAATTTTTAGAAAATATTCTGGGAACTCTTTTCTACGTAATTTTTTTAGTATTTTTTCAGTTAAAAAAATATTGGTTTTTAAAATTATTTTCTTCGGCAATATATCAAACATCATTTAGAGATGATGATAGATCCTTTTTTTATTGATAGCTTCACATTCGTGTTACTCAATATAAGTTCCAGCTGTTGTCGTTAACAAATACCCCCTCCCCCAAATATGTCTTTAATTCTACTTTCAAAAGTCAATTGAACGACACTTCCTCCGCCGTTAGACTTACGACAGCCAGCTCAAATTTCTCGAGAAAAAAAAAACAATAAAAAATTAAACCAAACTTCTTCCTGTCATGCTCGAGCTCCCCCGCGCCCTGCAGTCAGGATGGCGTCTCAGGGCCTGACACTTCTTTCGAGTGTAGTTAGTTTGGCCACATCAAAAGTGCGTCAAAATTTAAACAATTAGGCGACACGCCCCCTCCTCTTCCTCCGCGCTTAGACTCAACGTTAGACGGCTGACATTTGTCATCATCGGGGGTCCTTTCGAGAAGCTTGCAGCTGTCGTCGGACCCGTGCCACGTCTTGGTTCGAGGGAGGAAACAACATCAACAACAAAAAAATCCTCGAAGAAGTTATTGCAACCGAAAGTGGCTCGAAGCTGGACGTTTTTATGAAGTACCTTAATTTTATGAGGAACCGAAAAAACCGGGAGAACCCTTTTCTTACGAGGTGAAGAAGGAAAAATCCGAAAAGTTTTTTGGTGACCCTCTTGTTGAACGGAGCTGGACAGATGGAATTTCTGCTCTTTGGCTTTGGCATGTCATCGTCAAAAACGACAGTGCTGAAAAGTTCATAATAAAATTCTTAATCTCAATTGAGTGCGGAAAACGTCATGTTTTCAGTTCTGAAATGCTTTCAAGTTCGATTTTTTAGCACTCGTCGTATTTATTCAACTCGGAAGGCCCTCGTTAAATTTCAACACCAGTTCTTTCAATGTTCTTTAAGTTGTTAACTTTATAAAAAATGTTCAGGGTGCGTTAGTGACAACTTATTAGATTATTCGAAAGTTTTTGAAATGAAGGATTTGATACATGAAAAATTGTTTTTTAAAGCTTGATTTTAGCAAAAAAATAAAACAAAACTTTCTTTATTGGAACCTAGTAATTCTTACCAGTTTTCCTTTGCACCATCTGACCAAAATTTACCCCATCAAAAAACCAACTGTTTCCTCATCGAAATAAATTATTCCATAAAACTGAAATTAAACATAATACCTTCATCGTGTCCCTTCCCCTCCCGAAACCACTCGTCGGCGTACCCGTGGGGCAGTAAAAATCATACCAAATTACGTGTGCATAATGGTGAAATAACAAACATTCAAAAAACGCAATAACAAGGAACTGTTTAAAAATATTATTAATTCCGTGATCCGCTCCACCGCTGCCGACTACGATCCTTGCTGCGATCCGTTCTCCACCTGGCGTTTCTTCATCAAGAAGGTCTTGACGGGGTTCCCGTTCGTTTTGTTTGGCTGTTGTTGTTTAAGGTATAGGATCAGTGGCCAATGACCGCCGCACGTCGCATCGTCTGTTCCAAGTGTGGTTTCACTTCTATAGAAAAGTGACCCCGCCACAACAACTTTTAACTCAACTCACGGTTGCTGTCAAACGAATCTAACTTGGTTCGTTGAGGGAAATGCAGGGTGGATACTCCGTAAGGTATTATAAAATCTTAAAGCCGCACATAAAGTGCGCTAATTGCAGTGGCAACCATGTTGTCAACTTTCGCGATTGCACTGTGTGTAAAAAGAAACAAATTGCTTTACGTTTTTTTAATTCGATCATCAAGTGGTCACCCTGTAACTTCTTAAGGCCTCTGCTCCCTCGCGCTTTCAAAGCCATTTTGGTGGTTTTAATACTTTATATTTCGTAAGACTGTAAAAACAAAATACAAATCAACAAGCTGCTCGGCTCTTCAAACTAAGCTCTTGAAGCCCAAAGGTTGTGCCCTTCCAACTGGAATCGTCGTCGTCGTCGCCACCAAAAGGATACGCGAAACAGACCAGAAAGAGCACACACGTGAGGGCAGATGAGACTTTGAGTTGGAAAAATTGTACAGAATAAGAAAAAACCCAAAATTAGCACCTGTCGGGGCCTGTCAAGCTGTGGAAGGGCACGCGTCTCGTGAGTACAGTCCTCGAAGTTTCTTGTTTCTCGATTCCAGGGGTCGTCCTGAGCTGAACCTCCAAGAGCTCTGAGGGCAACAGTTGTTCAGCTTGGACTTGTAAATGAGAGCGCGCGCCTCATGGCACGTGGTTGATGTTTTTGGGCGAAGAACTTGCCAGGTTTCAAACCTTCGCTGGACGCTGCTGGAGGGTGCAGCACGTGCCCGCGTAAGTTGCTGGCGCACAAAGTTAACGATCGGATCTCGTGTGTGCGCGCCGCATCAAGCTGCATTTTTGAGACCATTACAAATATTCTTTAATATCAGGGAAAATAAAAATAAATTTATTTAAAAAAAATAATGCTGAGCTTAAAAAGGAGAGTACCTCAACGAGAAGTGTTCAACAAAATTTGAAAAGTTTTTTATAGCTTGTCAACTATAATTCCGAAAAAAGTATTTCCACTTTCCAAATTGAAATTAGTTTGAATTGTGAAACGGTTATGAAGAAATCTTTTTCCAATGATTTTCAGAAAAGATTAACTTTTTTATTACGTTGCCTCTAATGGATACGACACATTCTCCAGCGACAAAAAGAGACACTTTTTGGCTGAAGGGTTGAGCATTTAAATTATGTATTAATTGTTTTATTGGTCCAACCATCAATCGCAGGTGGATTAAAAATAATAAATGTTTAGAACAACTAAAACATGACTAATTTTTTTTGTATGAAACCGAAAATGGTGAAAATTTCTCACTCCGTTGCAACGTCGCGGAGTAGGGTAGGGTAGTCATCAATGAGACACTTTTGGTTTTCAACTTTCAAAGATTTTTCTCATTTTTTCATCAGCATGTTTTAATGAGCGTTTTGTTGTATTTTCTTTCTTTTAATGTGTTCTATCATTGACCAAAATATGAGATCGATCCGACATCTACAGCCAGAGTTATTCAACTGTCTCATTGTAGACGCACTTGGCAGGAACAATGAGACAGCTGAAACAATGAGACACACTACGAAAATCAAGATTTTTCTAGTAAAACATCATGTTTTTGTATTGTTCCATTGCAGGTGTCTTGCCTTGAACATTTTAGAGCAATTTTGCCAACATGAAACTTTAATTAACAAAAGTTATACTAAAAAGTATTTAAATTTTGTAAAATCCGTATATTTATACCAAATAACTTTGTATTTTTAGTTGAATGAAGTTAAAACTCTATAAATATGCCAAAAATCACTTTTAATTCATGTTTTGAAAGATTTCCACAGATTTTGAAAAGTTTAATGAAGAAAAATCAAAGTGTCTCATTGTTACCCGTGAGCTGAAATGAGTGGGGAACAATGAGACAGTTCTGGATTCTGGGTATATTCTAAATTTTGGCCAAACCTAATGAAATGACATTGTAGCCCAACTCAATCCCTATGGAACGTCGAAAGAAATTTGTAGAAATATTAGTTTTGGTATTAATGGCAGCCTACGAGCGAAAAAGTAATTTTTGTCCATAATTTACTTTTACACTCCAGAATCAAACATCTATGAATAACTTTTCAAGGGAGCGTCCATAACCAAAGCCACTATAATGGCAGACGTGTATCCAGTAGACACACCTTTCCCCCAAATATGAGCCTGATTGGTTGCAACTACGACTTGTGAGAGCCATTTTATCATTGTTCCCCGTGTCTCATTGATGACTACTCTACCCTAATCGATATGGCAAATGAAAAGTTCGAATAAAAATTAGTTTTCCATAGTCACTACTTGTAGAAATTTCGATCCGAACCTGTAATAACATTCAAGTTTGGGACCGACTTTGATTTTATACGAGACATATTTTGTAAAAAAGTGAAAATTTTGTGATGTTGCACCGCCTGAATGTGTCATACGAATTTTATAAAAAAAAAACTAAACTTAGGTATCAAGTTACCTACAACTCAACCCTTCGGTGGACTTGGAGATAAATAAATCGTTAAAAAAAACAATGTTACACCCAAATTTTTGATTTACAAAAAGCATTTAAGAGGGGACTTTCACAAACCACGTGAACACATTTTCCCCCATGTGGACAATTGTCCATACAAAAAAAACTCTTGGTGGTGGGCTTAGATCTCAAACATCGCAAAAAAAAACATTTTTTAAATTTTCAAATGGCATTGGAAAATGGACATCCACAAACAACGTGGAAATTTTACTAAATTTAATTTAATTTCCGTATTTTTTAACATTATTTTTTTCAATTTTCACACACTCAAAAGATTTTTTTCTAGCAAAAAAAAAAATGTAAAAGACACTCAAAAATACTAACAATTACAGAAGACAAATAAGTATAACTAAAGTTGCTTAAAATTACCTCCTGATTACAGAATAAAAATATAAAAGGCAAAAAGTTGGACGTGTTGGAAGATTTAACGATCGTTTTATTGTTTATTTTACCAGTTGCAAGTATTTTTCAAACTTAATTTAAAATCAGGGGTCTCAATAGTTTTTTTTCAAAAAACATCAAAATTTTAACAGAAATCGAAGTCAACTGAAAACAATCTAAAATGCATTTTTCTGCATTGATAATAATATTTAGCATTTTTTTTTAAATTTATTTGGCTGTAAAAAACTAAGGAATTTCAATTCAATTCAATTCAATTTATTTTGTCAGTAAATAATCAATTTACAATTCCGTATTTCTTATAACCCAATAGAGTTTTGGAGTTCCTTTCAACTATAGTTTACACTATAATTCATTTTGATGTAATTGGATATTCTAACAATGGATTTGGCAAGAGAAGGAAAAATTAAAAAAAAAACCTTCTAGATTTGCTAAGGAAAAGGATAGAAATAGAAAAGCTTAAAACTAAATCACAGTATGTTTTGTCTATTGACGTCGAAAACTTCGCTGCACAAGGCAGCTTATCCGTTGTAGATGTACTTCATCATCAGCTCACTGAGAGCTTGGAATTGTTCTGCCTTGTTTCGGCAGGCACGAAAGCGCGTGAGCATCTCTCCAGCAAGAGCGAAAAACTCAGGAAGCGTGAAGAGATCATCACCGGTAACATCAGCTTGTCCCGGGGGAGAACCGCCCCCAGAAGCGGCTACTCTAGCGTACGAACCTCCCCAACTGGGAGGGAACGCTGGGTTGGTCGATGGAGCCGCTCCGCCGCCAGCTGCTGCAGCTGCTGCGGTCGAGCTCGAAGTCTTCGGAGGTTGGCGGGACGCTGGCGCTTTCTTCTTCTTGTCCTGCTCCTCGATGTACTTTTTCCGCGCGGCACAGCCACGGAAATTCGCCGTGTGGTTTCCACCACAAGTGGCGCACTTGACACGTGCTTTGTGCTGCTGGGCGTTTTCCCCCAGTTGGTCTTTCCGCGGAAGACTGCACCTTTCGGTGAAGTGGGTCTCACCGCACTTTACACACCGGGGTGGGAGATTGCAGTTTCTTGAGCCGTGTCCGAATTTCTGACAGCGGTGGCATTGGGCTGCGTCGGCCGGATTCTTCGTGTAGAATCGCCACGTCACAAAGAAGTCAAAGCTTTGATCCGCCGTAGGTCCTGGATTTTGACGGACCCGCGATCGAAGTACAGGAGGTACAAGGTGTACGTACCTGTCACCGTAGTCGATTTTGAGAGCACCTTTATCTCTCGAGGCTTAACCTTGACGCCCGTCAGGTGTTCTTCCAGGTCGGAGATCGGGCGGTCCGGATATCCCTGAAGGACGATCTTCACTGGGACCTTCTCTGCAGGATCAAATGTGAAGAATTTGAAGTTTCGCAACTTCAACTTCTTCACCACCAAGTCGAAATGCAGCTTTTGTGGGTAATCACTTGCACAGAAGTTTTGCTAATTTTGAGACAATATTGGAGTCCCTCAAGCAACTCGTCAACATCGTCAGCCAACGTATCCAAAACAAAAATTGGAGGTGGTCGTCGTTCCTTCGGAGAGTTACCATTTTTCTGCTTTCCTTGCTTGCGCGCAAGTTCATCATCGTCATCGTCGTCGCCAGCACTGCTACTGTCACTGTCGGTGGCCCTTGGCATGCTGGAGGAGCAAACTCGCGGGTAATCACGGTAAATTACGGCGAAAAAATCGAAAAGTCTGAAGAGCTCCGAACACTTCACTGTTGCTGGCTGGTGTTGCCAGTCCCGATGATCAACTAAGGAATTTTAAATAAAAAGTTTCAACGCAAATTTTGAAGCAATATTGAAATAAACGCATGCATGGCAAAAGGTTTTTTTTCTTTCAAATTGTGCAAATTGTAAAGTTAAACTAGTGTCTAATGAAAATAACAATCGCATTGCTCGATTCATAAAAAATCGAATATTATGTTTGCTTGATTTTTAAAAAATCGAAAAATATGTTTGCTTGAAATAAATAAAATATTTGAATATGACTGCAGTCGAAATTTTTATCATTAAACTTTTCAAAAAATGCTAATATTTAAAAAAAATGAAAAAAAGGAAAATTCGAAAAATATCCAAGAAACAAGAACGGTTTTATAAATAAAACAATATTTATTGTATATTTACTTGAATTCAATTTTTTCACAGAAAAAATCCAAAAACATGTTACAAAAATACTCAAAAATATTTAACATTTTTTATTCAAGTATGTTTAATAAAGTGTAACGAAATTGACTTTTTGGCGGGCATTCAGAAGTTTGTTCCGGTGGGCATACTGAGCCCAAATCCCATATATGTGCTTCATTAGACGTAACAGGAGTTGGCGCTCTGCATTTGAATTTCAAATTGGATTTAACCCGTAAAAAAATTTTTTTTCAAAAATGTAAATTTTAGAAGCACTTTGGCCACTGAAGCGTCTTTTTCAACGTCACTGGCGTGTAGGCCAGATCCTTGCGCATCTTTTGGTATATCTGGAGCAACATTTGACAAGGGCGCTAGGACATCGCTCTTACGGCCTTTCAATACACGCGTTTAAATGGGACGAAAGGTCGTAAGAGCAATGTTGTACCGCTCCTTTCAAATGTTGCTCCAGATATATAACATTTAAGTTTGAAGCACCCTGGAGCTCGGTACAGACCTTCAAAGTTCCAAACTTAAAAATTCAAAGTTCCAAACTTAAAATTCAAATGCAAAATGCCAGCTCCTGTTACGTCCAATCAAGGTCATATTTGGGATTTGGGCTCAGTATGCCCACCGGAACAAATCCCTGAAAGCCCACCAAAAAGGCAATTTCGTTACAATCTAATGATTAAGCTCAGACTATTGTTCCTAAAACATTTAAAGGACTGTTAATATCTGCAAAAAATGGAAAAAAACTCACAACAAACTACAAAAGAAAGAAAAACAAATGTGAGATAGAAGTTAATATTATTCTTTTATTGAAACTTTTCATAAATAACTGTTTAAAGAATTTTCTATGTTTGGAAACTAATATAACGGTTGAATAATATTTGAAATATAAATTAAAATTATATCAATGTCACACCAGTGTTTACGGTTATATTACACAACTCGACAGTTGAAGTCAGTAAACGCCTAAGTTGCGTCAAGGTATGATAGATTTGGGCTCCCTAAGCACGCTCCAATTGACAGAATTAAATTTTAGTGGATTCCCTGCCAATAAATATAATTATAAATTTGGGAGAAAATTCTATGGAATTGGGTCCTAAAATTAAGCTTAGATTGCTGATTTTATTGTTTACAGTGATAAAGCTTATTTTTCTGAGCATAATGACCCTTTGTACGACCACAAGGAGTTTAAAATGGATTTTTAAATCAATTTTGAAAAATTAATCTCGCGGTGCTTTTTACCGAAAAGCTCCTACTTGACAGCTCGTTCCAAGGGGACCATAGTTGATCCATCGAAAAAATGTTGTCTCGTCAAAAAAAAATTGCATTAAAATAAAAAAAAAGTGATCAGAAATGGTTTGTATCGTGTTTTTTACCGTTGTACATAAAAATTGACTTAGGGCTCTAGTACCCAATTATGCGCTCCCTCGTTTATCTATGGGGGTAGCAAAAATAAGGGGGTGCGCATGGTTGCTTATATGAGGAAACTCATGAATGTTTAACATGATTCCATAGGTTTTAAACCCAAATTGACAATTTTATTTATTTGCAGAGAATTCACTCAAATTTAATTCTGTTGATTGGAGCGTGTTCAAGGAGCCCAAATCTATCATACCTTGACAAAACTGAGGCGTTTACTGACATCAACTTTATCAAATTTTTGTTAATATTATTGCCGGTAGTTACTATTATTTGTCTACTACTACTTTATTATTTCCAGTTTTTTGCTGTTTAAGTGTTTTTGAAACCGCCTTGAGTCAGGGGTATTAAAAAACACCCAAAAAGCAAAAAAACTGAAAATTTTGTTCATTGAACCTTTTCAAAAAAAAAAGCTCCAGAATTACTGCTAGTTTTCAAAGTTGTCTATTGACCTGTTTAAATTCCAACCACTAAATCCAATCATCGCTTAATTTACAATTACAAAGCGCAACAGGTTGCATGCGCGTTGCTGAACCAAACTTCAGAAGGACTTTTCTTTTTAAAAATTTCACCGGTTTGCCGGTTTTCTTTGGCACGCGACACGGTCGGCCTTCTGTACTGTTTGGGGTCATCGCCGGAGAGAGAGTTCATCGATTTGCACCGCTAACCGGCTGGTCATATTTTGCACTTTTGAAAAAAAATAGAGTAGTTTTCACCAAAAATTGAAAAAATTCTAAATTTAATACTGTGAAGAGTAATAATTGATTTATTTTTTGCTCAATTTATCTATCCTAAAAAAAAATATTTTTTTCGCAGTGCTTCGAGACCGCTGTGCACGCTCAAATGTTTGACCCCTCGGCAGACTTTTCCGAACCGAGAAAAAGAACCAACCTGATCCCCGAGACGCAAAAAACGAGGAATACTTTTATCGTGAAATAAATTATCTTCCGACTCGTGCCGTCGATTTCGGGTTAAAACCGAACTCCCTTTGGCCATCGCCGCCGCCGCACCTTGTGCCATTTGGGGTCCTCCTGGGTTGGAGGGTTGGAACGGGGCACGTGCTGTGGGCCACACTGCTGTAATAAAATACCTGGACAAGACAGGTGCTTCGTCGCTGGAGATTGGCGGGGGAAAATTTGGAGAAGGGTTCTGTCGATTTGAAACGGGTTCATCCTTCGAGGTCGGGGGAACGCGACAGGTTCTTTTGTCCTGCTCGCTCGCGCCGGTCGTCGTCGTGTCCTCAGACTTTCGATCGGTATCTTTGGTTTTAATTAAAATGATTATTGTTTGTTTTGTTGTCGTTTCGTACACGTGGCGCAAGACTCACCTGAAGAAAAAAAAAAAAACGAGACTGTCAATTTTTGGGACGACGACTAAGACGGGGAGAGGGTTAGATGACAATTTTCAATTTTGATGTTTTCACCTTTGCTTGTAATGTATGTAATCAAGATCGATTGGCGATTTTCGTCCGTGAATGTCGGTTATTGATTTCCACAGTTTGATTAAAAGTTATTATTTTTTCTAACGAAAATTTCTTTCTCGCTTTCAGGTAAGCTTCTAATTATGGCTTGTGCTGTTTAATGAGTTTTAATAGTAAGTAGGTATTTTATATTTTTTTGGGACTCCTTTTTTTGCAGCGTTTTCTCTCTGTTTTTGAATCTAATTACTTTTCCTGAAATTTTCGGATGACAGAATGGCCTACGTTTCTTGTTAAAAATAACAGTACTGAAGAGTACTTTTTGCAATTCCGTCGTAAAACTACTTACTTTTCCTGTCATTCTTGAACGACGAAATAGCCTACTTTTCTGTACCAAAAATGACTGAATCGAATAGCAACACTTTTCAAAATAAGTGCTGAAAAGTTCTTCTTTTCAGCACTTGTTTAGAAAAGTAATACTTTTCAAAAAATTTTTGATTAAAACGTTTTATTGACAAAATACATGAACATTTGACTTATAAATTAAACTCAATAGGAGTTTTTCTGAAATGTAAAAAATTGTATGGAACTCGTTGCAAAACTTGATTTTTTCAGCACTCATCGTATTTATCAAACTCGGTTAACCTCGTTGGATAAATGTACGACTCGTGCTGACAAAATACTCTTTTCGCAACTTGTTGCATAAACTACTATTACTATATCCATTTGAGTGCTGAAAAGTTCAACTTACCAGCACATGTATCGTAAATGAATACTTTTCGATACTGCTTTGGAATTTGACACTTATCTTGATCGTAATTTTTCAAAAATGTAATTTTTTAATCTAAAATTATTCTAAGACGGTATGTTGACTGATTTGGTCTCAGAATAAATGTGTAATTTTACCTCTGAAAATGTTTTGATTTACACTTTGTGTACCGTAAACCGAAGTGACTTTGATAGGATTTCAATTTGTTTTTGGAATATTTTCCAACAGGTGAGATTTTTCTCAAGATTATTATTTTTAAAACATGTACTGGGGTAGGCCACACAAAGTCCATGAACTATTTTGGAAAAAAAAGTTATTTCAATAGTGTTTAGAAAAATAGTTACGTTAAAAATTCTTAGTTTTAATTCCGGGGTGACTTTGATAGTCATAGATTTTTTTGTTAAAATCATATTTAAGATGATCAAACCTTATTTGTACGTTGAATATACCATCACTGAAGTAGATGATATAGTTTTTAAGAAAAAAAATCAATGTTTATATTTAGTTAACTAAATATATAAGCTTTTTAAACAAAATACATTTAAATTTTAGGTAAAATTGTAAAAAAGTCGGAATTTGGCCGGAAATTTGTTTAACTAAATTTATTTATAAAATTATCGATAAATAATTGCATTTTATACTGAATTCGAAGCACGAATCACAATTTTTCACACTTGACATGAAATTTGTTCATTTGAAATTGCCTTTAAATTTGGAGATTTTTTTAAATTGTGTTCCTAAAACACATATTATTTATTATTTACAAACTTATTTACCCTTCTCCTAGTGAAAAATTGTCCAAAGAATCCGAAAATGCATTCCGTTTTCCGATTTAAAATTATTTGACAAAGTGACATTTGACATGACACTTTGAGAAGATTAAAATAATGATTTTCATCATTTTCTTAACTATAGTTAACTAAATTTTTAAACTTTTCAAAATTTTATGAAAGGTTCTTTTTGAGGTACTTTGAACACTTCTCTACCACGGTCAGTATGATTCTAAACATTTTCGTACGTATTTTAATTGTACTCTTCATTTTACGGAAAAATCGCAAACCTATCAAAGTCACCCCGGCTATCATCTCGATATCAATAATACTCCATGTACCGATGAATTCTTCAGTCCCTTCAAACTGCATACCGACGTCGTCGTCGCGTTTTAATGTTTGACCTTGAATATTCAAAAACGAGAGCACGCAATGTAAACAATAACAAACACGTTTTGTTTGGCTTACCATTCTGTGGATTGTCCCAAAGTTTGGTTGAAGTTGGTTGCTGGAGTCCCGAGTTATAATTACAAATGTTTACGGTAGTCTAGCTTGTACGTGCGACAAACGCATCCTGACTTTCCTGGCCTGAAATCCCTTTGGCCTTTTGTCGCACTTACATCAATTTTCATGGAGTGACAAGATAGCACGACAAGATTGAAACTACTTTCATATGTAAAGTGACAAAAATGCACGGAGTTTTTTCGCTTTTTGTTGAATATCTCAGGATTGAAATCGAATTTTGGGGATCTGTGAAGGTCAAAAGGTGATGCATTGTGAGCTGCACAAAATGGCGTTCTTAACTCAATTTGGCCCATAATGCACGTACGACAAGTTAGCACGATGACGACGATACTTCGATTGTCTTTATTCCTCGATATTTTCTCTTGCTTGAAGGATCTCTTCCTCGACGGTCCCTTGGATTCTATTTGCTTTAAATATCTATTCCGGTTGTCAATAATTTTACTTTCTCATGGCTTGCATAGACATTTTTCTTTGAGAAACGAAGCTTTGAAGGGTGTTTGACATTTATTTGTTTTTGTTTGCTGGACGTTGCCATGATTCTCTCCTATAGCTGGTCAGCAAGAAAAAACAAATTTCAATCGAGTCTTCATTTTGCATCGTTCTGTAAACTGATGCTTCTCTTCCTCGACGGTCCCTTGGATATTGACAACCAGAGAGTCGACTGTAGATAATATTCAACAATAAAATTTGTCAAAATTCCATATTATATATTTTTTTATCGTGATCTAGATTTACAATTTTATCTTGAGAAAAATAACGATCATCAAAGTAAAACACCTGGTCCAAGAGCACGCGTCTTCCCGATTCCGTTTTACCATGTTTTGACCAGGATCTTAAAGTTCCTATCTTTTCACTTTTTTGCAACTTTTTTTTTAAATGTTGGCCACCAGCTGGAAGCGCCAGGTGCAAATTTGTGCTGGTTGATGTTGCCTTATATTTGTTGGATTTAAAAATTCCTCAACTTTATGAATAATCCCACCAACGGTTCCCGGAATCCGATCAAACTCAAACAAATGTCTGCCATTATTTCTGCATTCGTTTCGAGTCTTAAGCCAATTTCTGTTACCAGGCTCTTTTGATTGATTGTACCACCATTTGCCCGACGCAAGCTTCGATTTTCTACTCGCAGATGCAACTCTGAGGATTACAACAATGCCATGAATTAATGAAGCCTGGCGGGCGATTTTTGAGAGAATCCAAGAAGTACAAAAAAAAGTGCAGCTTTCTCCGTCCAGACGTCGGCCTGAGAATGTCAAGGTGGGCCACCTTTTTTGCACATCTATCTGGAAGGAAAATCAGAACTGCAACAGGAAAACTAACAAAAGGAGGAGGTTTGACCGTAGAATGGAGTGAAGTTAGAATTGAAAAAATGTCTAAATACAAAATTACAATAAGACAAGACAAATGACAAAACCACAAAAATACTAAAAGACAACAAGAAAATAGAACAATAAGACAACAAGACAATAAGACAACAAGACAACGTAACAACTAGATATAAGACATTAAGACAACAAGACAACGAGACAAATAGACATCAAGACAATAATACAACAAGACATCAAGACAAAAAGAAATCAAGACAAAAAGACATCAAGAAAACTAGACAACAAGACAACAAAACAACAGACAACAAGTCAAAAAGACAATAAGACAACTAGACATCAAGACAAAAAGACATCAAGACATCAAGACAACTAGACAACTAGACATCAATACATCAGGACATCAAGACAATAGGAACGAAATAATGAGACAATTAGACATCAAGAAGTCAAGACAACCTGAACGTGATTTTTTTTTTTGCAAAAAAAAATTTTTTTTCGCAATCATGTTTAGTATTTCAAACCAGCTCCATTCTACGATACATCAAACCTAGCAGTAGGTCCAATTTTTCACATGTTTCCCAAAAAGGACGATTCCTCCGTATCCGTAAAGATTTCTCCGTGCCGATGCAGATGTTTGCGCATTTGTTTGGAGTGTGCGTTTACTTTGTATGTCCTGCTGGCAAAGGTCCTAGCAGCAAAAAAGGACGACTCAAGAATGGAAGGGAAGAAGAGAATGGGGTGCAAGGGGATTGCCAATTTTTCTTATTTTGGGTATAATTTTCAATGATGGTAATCTTACTTCGCGTGTGTGTGTGTTTGCTTTTTGGCAATGGTAGCAGATGGAAAGTGAAGTTTCTAAGGTCTGAACGCGTTGACGAGGGGCGCTTGCGTTTGCAAGAATAAAAGTTCACCTGGGACAGTGACGTGCCCCTCGGGCCGTTGTGTGTGTGTGTGTTTGGGTTGAGAGAAATTAGCGCACCTTTGTGTCGTTTTTTCGAGGAAATTGCATCTTGCGAATTCGATTCGGCCTGAATGGGCTAACTGGGACTTGCATTTCGTTCCGATTGTGTTTGATCGAAGGGAGAAATGAGTTATGGGAGGGTTTGAAGATTTATGACGGACATTAGCTATAATTTCATTATTTGTGGCATTTAGCTGCGGAATTATGGGTTCGATCAATTAATTAAATCATTGACAAAAAGTTTTCGACATAGTGAAATTCTCACGAATCAAATAACATTTCTTTCTATATCCGTTTTATCTGTATTTTTACAAAGAAAACATCATCAGATAATGATTCCAAGAATACTGCCTGAAACACAAGTGAACAAGGTGATTGGATCAAAGATAGATATGGTTCCCACCGTCTCTTTGATCTATGAGACAGTTATGGCACCGAAGATCTCCATCCCGAGATCTTTTCCCACCCAGCTAATGCAGTAAATTATTTCCACATTAGAAACCCATTCAGTGCCAATACCTTTCTCCCTACCCATTTCTCCTCTCCCCACACTTAATTACTTTCATTGTTGACGCTCCCGGCCAAGAAATGGGAAAATTTTCGTCAAAGTCGTCACAGCATCGGTACCTCAAATCTCATTAAAAGTCCCGATTTCCGTTCCATGTTTTCGCACATTCGTGTCCCATCTTAAAATACCTACTCCCGCCCTTATCTCGATTACCGATCGCAATCCTTGGCCAAACCTCGACCATGGGAATTTATGCTCCCTTTCTTCAAATCTTGAGGCGAAAGCAATACCTGCCACCAGGGTGAATATCCCGGAAGGAATTAGCTCACACCTCTCGCCAAAAACACCCCTCGGTTTCAGTGCCCTAGTTTCGCAATTTTTACCTTTTTTCGGTCTATTTTGTTCACCCTCGTTTGCCGATTATAAAAAATGTCATAAATTTTCATCAAAGCGAAAGTTTGACAGGAGTGCATTAGCCCTGTAATTCCCGGAATATTTTATCATTTTTGTTGTTTTTGGCGTATAATGCGCTTACTGTGGTGGGAAACGTATTGCTAACTTTCAAGCTACTTATAAAACAAACTTCCTAACAAGGATTGTAACACACAGTAAAAGAAAATTATAATAATCGTTAGAAAAAAAACGTCCAATGATACTAACAAACAAGGATGTGTCATAAAAGGACGAAGGGACAGATGGTCGAATGCCAAAAAATCATAAGATATAAGGTAGAAAATACATAAGATCGAAATCAAAATTATTTTTTTTATTTATCCAATTTTTCATTTCAGTTTTGACAGAAATATATAGGCGGAAGGACAAAAAGTCGAATGGCAATTAATCGAAAGATAGAAAATCGAAAGGACGAAAGGTCGAAAATTGATAATAAAATATCTTTGTGATTTTTGAGTTTTTCATGACAAACAGTGTGATTGGAACTTTTGTTTTAGATATTTTTTTTATCCTAACAGATTATGGCTAACAGATTAAGGCATCATTCCCGATCGGCGGATTTTGGCTTTTGGAGACAATGGCTATAATCGAATGAAAAATCATGCAAGCAATTATAGTGTTTTGAAATCGGGATGATGGCAATTATCCATTGTAATTATAGTTACATGAAAATTTTCACAAAAATACGTATTTTGCATGTATTTTGAAAATGCGATTTTTGCTCTAAAAAAACCTCAAATTATTTGTTCTTGCAATATGAGTATCAAATGGTCGTGTTTTTGTCATACATTTCGAATGTCATACAATTTTTTTTGAAAATACTGATTTTTTTCCCAAAACAACGGATTTTCGAAAAATACTCGAAATTTCAGTTTTTTGCAATATTGGTATCAAATGATTGGGATTTTTCATGCATTTCGAATGTAATCTTTTTTTTTGAAAATTCTCAACATTTTCACAAAACTACGTAGTGTTTGCATGAAGGGTATCAAATGATCGGGATTTTTTTTCAAACATTTGGAATGTAATGACAATTTTTTTAAATGCTCAAAATTTTCACAAAACTACGAATTTTTGAAAAAATACTAAAAAATTCAGGTTTTTGCAATATTGGTATCAAATGATTGGGATTTTTTCAAACATTTCAAATGTATTAACAACCTTTCTTTGAAAATACTCAACATTTTTACAAAACTACGTATTTTCGGAAAATACTCAAAATTTCAGTATTTTTGGCAATATGGATAGCAAATTATCAGGACCTTTTCATACATTTGGAATGTAATAACAACATTTTTTGAAAATACTTTAAATTTTCACAAAACTACGTATTTTCAACAAAAAATACTCAAAATTTCAGTTTATCACAATATGGATATCAAATGATTGGATTTTTGAGACATTTCGAATGTAATAACAACCTTTTATGAAAATACTCAAAATTTTCACAAAACTACGCATTTAAAGAAAAACACTCAAAATTTTAGTTGGGTAACAAATGTTCGTAATTTTTTCAAACACTTCGAATGGAATAAGTTTTGAAACTTTGAGAATTTTTTTTAAAATTACGTAGTTTTGTGAAAATTTTAAGGCCGTTGCAAATATTTTTTGAAGTTTATGTCCCTCGACTCTGACCAAAGTTGAGGAGGGGGGGGGGAGGGACGAAAATTTATTGTTTTGCAAAAAAGACATAATCTTTGAAAAATATTTGCAACGGGTTTCGAAATTTATTAAAATGTTTCGATCTTTTGATCTAGATTTGATATCCATATTGTCAAAAACTAAAATTTTGAGCATTTTTTTCGAAAATACGTAGTTTGTGATATTTTTTAGTACTTTTAAAAAAATGTGTTACAACTTTCGAAATGTATGAAAAATTCTCGATCGTTTGATATCTTTATTGTAAAATACTGAAATTTTGAGTGTTTGTTTTTCGAAAATATGTAGTTTCGTGAAATTTTTGAGTATTTAAAAAAATATACTATATTCGAAATGCATGAAAAAGCTGAAACTTGGAGTATTTTTTAGAAAATATGTACTTTTGTGATTTAGTATTTTCAAAAAGTGTCGTTATTACATTCGAAATGTTTTTGAAAACATCGATCATTTTTGATACCCATATTGTGAAAAAATCAAATTTGGAGTATTTTTTTTAAATACGTAGTTTTGTGAAAAATATGAGCATTTTCAAAAAAATGTTTTTAAGCTTTCGAAATGTATGAAAAAATCCCGATCGTTTGATACCCATATCGTAAAAAACTAAAATTTGGAGTTTTTTTTTCACAAATACGTAGTTTTGTGAATTTTTTGGTATTTAAAAAAAATAAAAAAAAATGTTACATTCGAACTTTATGAAAAATCCCTATCATTAGATATCCATATTGCAATGACAATAATTTTAAGTATTCTATTTATTTATTAGTCGCATTTTCAAAATACAGGAAAAACGCGTATTATTGTGAAATTTTCATGTAATTATAGTTATAGTTGATGTCATCCCTCATGTTCGGAACAGTTTACAGATCAGCCAATGTTCAAGAATCATAGCAAATCGATAATTGAACTTAATGATTCGCTTTTATCTTCGTTTGAAAGCTTTTCTTGCGATCTTTCGAATGCTGTATGAAAAAACTGCAAATTTTAACTTTTATATCAAATTTTCGAAAAAAAACTTTGATCCTTGAAATCCACAAATTCGGAACACTTTTTCTTACGGATGTAAACAAACTTTGATTCTCTCCATGAGTACACAATTTTCACAAAATATAACTTCAAGCACTGAAAGCAAGCTTAGTTATGTTTTATGAATGGCTTGATAAATCCAAATTTACAAAACTTGCCTAAAATTTTCGTATGGTCATAGGAATCATTATCCAGGCCTAAATGTTTTGCGATTTTAGTCATGCGATTATTATAGTCCTCAAAAAAAGTATTCTTTGGTTTGTTAAAGTTTTTGAGTTTTTAGATTCATTTAAACATGAATTCTTTAAATTGTATTAAAGCAAATAGTCGGACTTTTTAACCCTTCGCTGTTTTTTCCTCCTTGTTTTGGGTATTATTTTTGATACATATTTTGACATAAAAAGTAGAGGAAATACATTTATTTAATAACATTGGCACAGTCAACGAAACAAACAAGATTTTCAGAAAATTTAGTAGTTCTTCTTTCCAATGCTCTTTGAAGATCTTGATGTTTAAGTCGTGAGTTTGTTGAACTCATTCGTAAAAGGAGTAATAATTTTAATTTAAAAAAAATGTGAGCTAGGCTCCCACAGGGTTCTACGGTGTACGAACGGGAGAAATTTCCTCTTCTTCAGCGGGAATTCTTTCATCCTGACGAAGAAAGTAAAATTGCTTGGGAACGAAAAAGAACCAAGCAAAATATTATTCCTGGCGACTGCCCCGACCCTTCTTACAGCAGAAGACGCAGGACGTAAGAAACGACCGGAAAAATATGACCCCGGAAACGGGACTCCGGTAATAATAGGTGTAAATTAGATTAATTTATATGTTTTAAGATGAGCTTTTTTATTTCGCTACGCTACCATTTGAGAACGATTTTTTAAAGGTGAAAGAGCAATTTTTCTTTGATTTTTTTTTTCAGTATTCTGATATATGTGTTCCTGAGGGTTCTGGAAATTGTAATATAATCTTTAAAAAAAATCAGATTCTTGAAACTCCAATGATTCTTATGATTCAAAAAGTGTCCCCACAAACACAGGTTTTGCCACCTCACCCGTCCCAGCCCCTCCTCACCTAATCAAATCCGGTCGATTCCTCCTGAGCAGGTGGCGAGGGATCCGGTGTCACCTGGCGCGTATTCGGTAGCGCCCAAAATTGTACGGCTTTGGCGCGCAAAAATTCCTGCGCCAACAAAAAAAAACTGACAAACCTTCGTCGCTTCTAATCCGGCAGCACAAACTGCATCCCAGGGTGGTGGCGCCTTGTGGGGCTTCTCGTGGCTGCACTTTAGGGGCAACACTCGATACCACTCGCTTTTATTATGCGAACATGGCGCTCCCCTGGGAACAAGTGCTAATTTGGGCAATTTGTTTGGGCAACGTCGAAGGACAAGCCACTTTTAAATGCTTGCTGTGAACACGTGGCCGATCAGTAATTTTAAATTTTTCGTGAGCAGATGAAACAGAACCAAAAAAAGAATCCAAAATTTCAAAGCAAAAGACCGGAAGTCCTGCCGTTGACGGTTGTGTCATCCCTGTACAGTTCGGTTTACTGTTTCTGAGGTTTTTTTATTGTCGTGTCGCCCCTGCTTTCCGGTGGTGCAGGTACAGTTCTCGACTCGAAATGCTTCCAAGGAAGTTGGCAGCATGTGCGACGAATTTTTTTAGTTTTCTAGATTGGGGTTTAATAGACGTGTGAAGGTGGTTAGATGTCAGAATGCTGGTAGGATATTTTTTTCTCCTTTTTTTGGATTTTTTGCTTTTTTTAGAACCGGGTTTTCTCTGGCGTAGACGTCACGTCTCATGACCAAAGAAGGGAACACAATTTTGAAATCTTTGATGATTATTTGTATAATCTAATGTATATTTCTGATGTTTTAAGGTTGTCCTTAAAACATCAAACTTAACTCCTCAGAAATCTCCTAATCCTAGTCTCAGAATCCAGAAAAATGCATCTCCAACAGATGATCGAATCATGCCCGGGTGAAACACGCTGCAGATGTTGCTGCTGCTGCTGCGGCTGTTGTTGTCTTTAAGGATACGCCCGAATTAAGGAGGAAGATAAATAATACTCACTTTTCTTCTCCCTAGCGAGCGACGCGTTCATCTGCCTGACGCTTTTCATCGCTAGTTGCAACGCTTTGGAGACAGATGATCACCGAGGCGTGGGACAGTGTCGGCTTAAGGTTTTTGGAACCTGCGGTAAAATTTAAATTCTGTGATACTAAATTAACTACCAGATGATTGTCAAACGATACTTGAACGATTCTCAGATGATTACTCAGATGTTTCTAAACAGATTCTGAAATATTACTCAGAACATCAAATAATACTCACATGAATCTCAAATCTTGCTCAAAAGTTACTTTAATGATTCTTAGATCTTCATCAAATAATTCACATACGATTCTCAAGTGAACCGGAGCCTTGTTTTTTAAACGTTTGCGATTTATTTTGTTTTTATTTGGATCAATTTTTTTCCTAGATTCCTTATGTCCGAAAGCCTAAATAAGCAATTTTGCATTGATTGTTTGTCCATACAAGTCCCATCCAAACTTGGGAATGAGAAGCTTGGAGAAGTCATTTTCAGATCGATTTGTAGCACTAAAGTTTCTTTTTCGACATTGAAAATCAGATCATTTTTTGGCTTAACTTTAAAACGGTGCACTAAATCAAATTTCCATAAAAAAAACTTTTTGATTGCTTAAAATGCAAAAATATCTGTTTTTTTTTTAAATTATAATATATCCGAAATAAAAACGTTCGTCATGTCATAGATATGTTTTCTGCGAAGATAGCTTAATAACCTTCAAATTTGCCGGAGATACTAAATCGATCAAAAAATCCATTCTCAAAATGCAAAGTGGTTTATTTGAACATACACGCAAACCTGGCGCTTATCAGACCGATCTCTGATAATCGTCTATCAGAGATTCTCTGATAAACTTTTTGTTTTGAGTTCATCCAAGAAAACAACTTTAACCCACACATGAGCACAACATTGTATCGTACACGAGAATTCACCCCTAATTCATCTAAAGATCGTTGCGCCCCAAGTGGCGGATATCGGCATAAGCCGTCATCTCAGACGGGGAGCATTCAGCGAATATGTGAAAAAGGGCATTCGAAAATTACGTTACCCAATAAAATATTGGTAAATTTTGCAAAGTTTTTTAAATGTCAAAATGTCAAAATGCCAAAATGTCAAAATGTCAAAATGTTAAAATGTCAAAATGTCAAAATGTCAAAATGTCAAAATGTCAAAATGTCAAAATGTCAAATTGTCAAAATGTCAAATTGTCAAAATGTCAAAATTTCAAAATTTCAAAATGTCAAAATGTCAAAATGTCAAAATGTCAATTTGACAATTTGACAATTTGACAATTTGACAATTTGACAATTTGACAATTTGACAATTTGACAATTTGACAATTTGACAATTTGACAATTTGACAATTTGACAATTTGACAATTTGACAATTTGACAATTTGACAATTTGACAATTTGACAATTTGACAATTTGACAATTTGACAATTTGACAATTTGACAATTTGACAATTTGACATTTTAACATTTGAACATTTGAACATTTGAACATTTTAACATTTTAACATTTTGACATTTTGACATTTTAACATTTTAACATTTTAATATTTTAACATTTTAAAATCGTAGTATTTGAACACCCCTTGCAGCTCATGACCGCCATGACACATTGAGGCAAATATCGTGTCTGTTTTCTGCGCCGTTTTGAACGGAGCCAATTTTCATTTTGTGTGGTGAAATTTAAGAAAAAATGCCTGTTCTGTCGCTTTTCCTAACAAGTAAGTCTAATTTAATGTGCATTTGATTGCTGAGTGAAAGTTATACTGTATTTTGTCAAGTACGCATAGATTATTAACTCCATTTTTCCTCTTGCAGGTTGTGGCCGTACGATGACAAGGAAATCTGGAGCAACCAGCATCCCGTGGCCGAATGTATCTCCTGGTCTGGTAGATCCAGTTTAACAAAAGTGTGCTTTGTAAAGTGTAGAAAATTAGAAAAATAAACGATCAAAAACTGTCCGTCGACTGATTTCATTCCCTCAAAAGCAAGATTTCATCCTTACTAATGCAAATACACTAGTGTAGTGGTGTGCGTGCATTTTTACCGGAACGACGCTAGCGCTGCCCAAGCGGTGAGATTCGGCAACAAAGCTTTTGCCAAGGAGTTCACAAACGCAATCAAAGAATTAATCTGTCAAATCTGCCTGCGTGAACCTCATGAGCTTTGTCAGAGAATGTCTGATAAAGCTTTGACGGAGACTTCTCTGATAGAGACGCTCTATCAGAGAATTTACGATAAATTTACGGAGTTTTTCGGTCAATTTGACCGAAGTCTAGGTTGCGTGTACGGAATCGATAGACAAAGATTCATCCCCATACGAAAAATGACAATGAAAAGTCGGTTTGCGAAAACGTAGAGAATTGCTCAAGTGATAATCACATGATTCTCAATTAGTTCTCAGAACAATCTCAGAACAATCTTAAATGATACTCTCACGATTCTAAGAAGCTTATCAAGTGATTCTTAAATGCCTCTTATATCATTCTCGAATAGCTTAAATGATTCACATAAAATTTTTAAGTGATTATAAAAGGATTATTGATTGATTGTTGAATAATTTTCGTATAAAATTTCCCGATGATACAAATGAAACTGATTTTATAAAAAAGCCAAATGATTATCCAATGATGCTTGAATTGATTCTGGAATAATTTTTCGATCGATTTCCTATACAATTATTATAAATTTCATAGATTATTTTCACACGATTATCAGATGATTCTTAAGGGGCTACATACATGCAAATCAGCAAAAAAGTCAGAGGTTGGCATGATCACACACTTCATCTTTTTTTTTAAATTTATTTTTCAGGTCATTCAAATATGAAAGTTTCCTACTAACAAAACAAATTTGAAGATATTTGGTTGTATCATTGTCGAGATATAGCTATTTTTATGTTAGTAGTGAAGACTCACTAGACGGGTCCCGTGTGCATGACGAAGGCAGATTCTCAAAAAGTTTATGTGAAAAAAGATAATAATATTTTTGTTTTTTTTTCATATTAAAAACAAGTCAGTTTTTGAATTTTGTATTTTTTAAAAAGCAAAATTATAAAATCGGGCTTCGTCATGCACGCGGGAAACGTCTTGCGAGTCTTCACCTAAGATTTTAGCCAATTTGGTCCATCCCATCTCGAGATATCGTGGCACCCGTAAATCAACTTGGTGTTTAGAGAAAAACGTTCACAATGTTTGACAGTCCGCTTTGCGCATGGCAAAATTTTGAGCTTTATTCGTCTGTTGCTTAGTTTAATCATGTGATATCTTCATGAAACTTTTAGGAGTGATTGAAAATCATCTTTTGAGTGGATTTACAAATATTCTTTAATATAAAACTTTGTGATTTTCTACATGCATGTAACCTCTTAAGGCATCTTAACAGAAAAATACAGAAGGGTGATTCTCAAGTGTTTCTGAGTTTATTATTAATTGGTTCTCAAAAAGTTTTCACATAATGCCTAACTATTTCTCGAAATGGTCCTGAGATTGTCAAACAATCTTAAGATAACTGTTAGATTATCTCCAAGTCGTTTAAAAGTCAAAGATCCAGTGAATAACTTTATGAATCTGAAATGGATCATAAAAGATTGTCAAGTGAATTTCAGAGATTTCTTTAATTTTCAAATGATTTTCAGAAGATTTTCAAATAAAATTCACATGATTTTCAAATGTTTATGAAATATTTTTATGGAATAATTCTCACAAATGTTTTTTGTTTTATTAAAACATAAAAAAAACATAAAGATTTTCAAATGAAATTCACATGATTCTCAAATGTTTATGAACTATTCTTATGAAATAATTCTCACAAATGATGCTCAAATGATTCTCATTAAAAACTCATGGATTCTCAGCCAAGTAGTCCTCAGATGAAGTGATTGTTAGATTATTGCAAAATCATCTTCAAACTTTTGGCAGAAGATTCTCGAATGATTTCCACATCTGATCCAAATTTTATCTGATAATTTTAAGCATTCGAATGAGAAACTTTTAGACATTCAAATAATTTTCACTTGAATCTCACAAGATTCTCACGTGATTTTCAAATCGGTTATTCTCGTGATTCCTCAGACATCCAATCCGCACTATGCCTTCCGAAAAACTACCCACATTGTAGGAGGGATCGTAAAGGAAAACCACTCATATTCCGTCGGATGTGTGACACCCGGCACACGCTTCTTCGCGGAAGCTCATTTCCGACACTGTTGACAGAACTTCAAATTATCCGGAGGGTGAGGAAAATGCATTTCCTCATTAGGAGAATGGATTTTCGTGAATATGAATAAGAAAAGAAAAAAAAACGACAACGACTACGCGACACCCAATCATTTATCATTTTTCGGTGGTGCTACAAAGTATATCGTAACGGGAGCTTAACATTATAGATCGGGAAGGAGACAAATTGGTTGGTTTTGAAAACGGCTGTTGTTTGGGTGCTACTTTGAAGGAATTATTGATATATTGCAGCTTCCGTTTCGGTTGACGACTTTGGATGGGAATTGAACAAATGTGTCGCGTTTTGGGGTGAATCGTAAGTCGGGATTTTCTTTTAATTATTTTTAAGGATGATCCTTGAAAATCAAAGAAAAAAATGTAATGTGTGAATATTTTTGGAAATGTTCCAGAAGCACTAATTAAAACATATTCAAACAAGTTCGACATGTTTCCCGACTTGTAGCACAACTGCTGTTTAACCAACCTTATCGGAGAAAGAAAAAAACATCAATACAAATGGTATGCGAAGTCCGTTCCACCAAAAACAACGGGAAAATCAATTGCCAGGCCAGGCCAGCCTCGCACATATCTAGGAATGGGCATCATCGGAGAGCATATCGGACATGTCGGCTGGGGCTGAACCAGTTGCAGTCCGCAACATTGTTGTAACGTGTCAGCGAGGAATTTCATAATACACACAGTTTGCTATAAAATAAGGAAAGAGAGAGGGAGAGCGAAGGGACCAACAACTGCCAACAGCTTAGCTCGGCGGCTTAACGAGAAACCTAGGGAATTGGAACAAGCAGTGATGAAAATAGAGGGAAATTGCCCATTTTCAGCAGGTTCAGATTCTATTTTTGTCTTAATTGCAGATTCTTTTCCAAATAAGATTGCACAAAACTTACAAAATACTTTTGTGTCTGACTTGGGTTAAAACTAAAATCAGCATAGTTTTTTGATATACATTTGAAAAGCTATAATTCATCGTCAAAGTGAAAAAAAATCTGGTGACAACAATAGACGACCTTCCCCTTCCATCGAAAGGCGGGAAGAAAAAAAGCGCGCCAAGACGGGCGCATCGAGAAATGCGTCCAGACAGTCAACCAGGCAGTGTGTGTGTGTGTGGTGGACGCACAATTCCTGGAATTATAACCAATAAAATCGAATTTATATACATTTTTGTTTCGTTTTGTCCGCGATGGCATGCAGCAGTGGCGGTGGCGATGGCGGCGGCGTTTCGCTTCACTCCAATTCTTTACGCTTCCTGGAGGAGGTGATGGACTCACTGCGGCAGAGTTAGTTCTTCTATGATGATTGTGAAGATACCGACCAACATTATCGAACGGGGGGCAGGGTTGCCATAAGATAATATTTTAAATATTTTTTTGTGAAAATTGCAACTTGATGATTTATTGAAAAGGTCCATAGTTTTTTTAAGGTCCTGCAAGCTATTGTGTTTCATATGTTTATAGGAACTTTTTATATAAAACTCTAGAGGTCTTTCGTAAACTTATAGCCTACGATGAACAAGAAGCCTCAGTACCTAATGACAGTATACAAATACAAAACAAAAATCATTTAATATTGAAAATTAAGCAGCACTGGCCACAGTCATCCCTCATACACCAACACCATCGAACGTCCCCACAATACCATTGCAGCGTGTTCGCGTCCCAGGTTCCGTGATTATTCCAATCATGGACCTTAGCGCGATGGCCTGCTGCATTCCTTTCGCTGAGGCAAGAGGATAAAAAGATGGGGAAAGGGGGTGTGGTACGATAGATTTGCACTCTCTTCGTTTGCAGCTCCATTTTTCATAGGAATTTCACGTGTCTTCTTTTTCCCACAAGTTGGGAAATTGATTTATTTTTTTTTATTTTACTAAAAAAAATCAAGGAGCTTCCTTATGACCAAAGAAGCCATTTTACATCATTATTCTGCCAATACAAAGTCTCCTTACAATTTTGGCAGTTGTTCATTCAAAAATGGATTAAATTTTTTGGAAAATCTATATCTATACAAGGAGTTTTCCGATCGACACCAACTTCAGCAAAGTTGAAGGAAAGTTAATTTCCTACAAGAATCTCACACATGAGCAATTTTGGGCAAGACATGCGCCACCAGCGCTTTAAAAAAAAAAAATGTCATCCTTGTGTACTCTTGGGTGATATTTATGTACTTTTTTGAGACCGGATCTCACTTAAATGTGAGCATCTCTCTACGAAATCGGCCGATTTCGACCATTTTTTTTTGTATTTTTTGATTTGACTTAAACTTTGTGGGGGCCTTCCCTATGACCAAATAAGCTATTTTGCGTCATTGGTTCACCCATACAAGTCTCCATACAAGTTTGGCTGCTGTCCATACAAAAATGGTATGTAAATATTCAAACAGCTGTAACTTTTGAGTCAATTTTCTGATTGGTGTCTTCGGCAAAGTTGTAGGTATGGTTGAGGACTTTTGAGAAAAAAAGAAAGTACAGTCATCCCACATATTCGGAACGGTTTCCAGATCGACCAATGTTCAAAAAATCATAGAAAATCGATAATTGAACTTAATGATTCGCTTTTGCCTTCATTTGAAAGCTTTTCTTGCGATCTTTTGAATGCTGTATCGAACATATGCAAATTTTAACTTTTATATGAAGTTTTTGAAGAATTACTTTGACCTTTGAAATCCACAAATTCGGAACACTTTTTTCTTACGGATGTAAACAAACTTTGGATCTCTCCAGGAGTACATATTTATTACCAAATAATGACTTCACACACTGAAACCAATGAAACTTAAGCTTAGTGATGTTTTATACATGGTTTGATATCTTTTTTGTGAAAATATCAGTTAAATTCAGGTGTTCCACAATTGTGGGAGGCACAATAACATCCCACAATTATGAAACAGGCCATTTGGAGGCAGTGTTTTGCTGCTCTGGACAAAATAGTCTTGGAATGAAGTTTTTTGTTCCAAAAGTATTACTTTTACTAGTGAAATAGCAAGATAATGTCCAAATGAAGGTTCTAAAAATAGTACGGTCGACAGAAAAGCTACTTTTGGCATGCTATTGACAAATTATCATAAAAGTGTTCCGAATTTGTGGGTGTTCCGAATATGTGGGATGACTGTACACGGAAAAAAAATTTGCAGCTTTATTAACAACTTTTTTTTTTACAAAAACTCAATTTCCCAAAATACGTATTTTTTGATTTTCGAGATTTTTTTATATGTTTTAGGAGACAAAAATCAGCAAATTTTGAGCCATAGAGAAACATGGTCAAAAATCAAGATATAGCCACCGAAAGTTTGATTTTAGCGAAATATTTGCAGTTTTTCATTTTTTTTTAAATAGTGACCATAAGTGCCCAAGTAGCAAGAAAAACATCGCTTTTTATTTTTTTGTTGAACAATTGCTGCACAAGCGTTTTTATACGCTAATTATTGAACAAGCGTCATAACAATTGGTAAATTGTTCAAATTTTGATCAAAAAACCATTGTTAAACATGGTTGTGTAACATAAATGCTAAATCTAGCAACGGATTACGAAAAGTTCATTTTGAAGTTTATTCTGACTTAAATGAAACATGCTTGTAGAACTCGGAGAGCAAAATGACGTTTGCAAACATGATGTTTCATTTCAGTTTGCTAAACATGATAACATAGATGAATTGACCTTTGGCTTCGGCTGGGATTTCTCGTAAACAAGTTGTTTATGTGTAGTTTGCCTTCGTGTTTTAAAACCGAGAAAGAACATGTTGACGAAACAAGCACAGATAGTTCTAAAAATAGAAACAGCTTATGTTCAAAGGAAGTTTTAGCAAACTGTTAGTGAACTTGGTAAAAGCTAGATGACCGCAGACTTCTAATTGACGTTTAGGCCTGCTCATCCAATATAACCCCTCGTGGAAAGATGCAGACGCGCGCCCGGACGTGACATTTGGAGTGATCGAGGGTTCGATACTTGCCGTGAGGATTCTTCATCAAAGGAAAACTGAAAATGCAGCCACCGGGAACCAGCAGCAGAGTAGCAGCAAGCGATGTTGATTAGTACTCAAAAATTGAAAAAAAAATCTCCAAAAGCATTATAATGAAATTGAATGAATTTTTTTTGGTTGATATTTTTATTATTCATCGTATCCCTGTAAAAACTGATAAATCACAAAACTAGTAGTTAAAGTATTGTAAAGTGACATTACTCACAAATAAAGTTTAAAATAAAGAAAAATATATTTAAAGCGAAAACTTGGGACGTATGTTATGAAAAGCCTCTTTAAATTTCTTGTCTGCCACGATATGTTCTTGGACGGTTCTCAAAGGTTTTCCTAACTTGCTTCTGAATCTTAAAGGCAGGATGTTGTTAAACGGTTCTAACAACGTTCACCTGACCCAATTCAGAATCTTATAGTCAAGAGTTCTTATGACATGTTTAACAAACGTTCTCTATGCAAGGATGATTTGCATTTGCAAAACTAACTTAAACCACGCACATTTCTGACGGATGAAGAGATGTTCAACAACAGAAAAACGTGCGCTTTTTCCAGCGTTCAAGAGTCCTTAGGGACGTTGGGAAAACATAGTAAACGAGTTCAACAAGCAGTTCGGAAATCTCTTGGCGAATAAAGTGTGCTACTTGGGTGATCATTACTAAAAAAATTTTTTTTGAGAAGGTAAGAAAATTTGAAATTTTTTAATTCAAATCTAACATTTTAAAAGGGCCTAACATTGAATATTATGCCCATTTTAAATGCTAGTCTTGATTTAAAAAAAATTAAAATATTTTTTTCGGAAAGATCGGAAAATTTCACGAATTTTTCATGTATTAAAATTGAAAATCGGACCATTATTTCCTGAGATATGGTCATTATAAAATGGTGGGTTGTTTTGGTGAGATTAGGAAAACTTCAATTTTCGTGTTTCTTTTTTTTTTAAAGCGGCTCTATCTCAGCAACCCGTGGTCCAATCTTCAATGTCTCTTAGACAATTTTATAGCAAATTTTCTGAACTTTTCAAAAAAAAATATTTTTAGAAACGGTCACTCATGGTCACTATTTTTAAAATTGAAAAACTGCAAATATTTCGCTAAAATCAAACTTTCGGTGGCTATATCTTGAAAACGGAGCCCTTTATCAAAAAATCTGTAAAGTACTTTTCGATTGCAAATTCAATTTTGCATAAAAAAATTAAAAAAATTGTTTTTGCATGAAACTTCGATTTTTTACAAAAATCACTATTTTTTTTTTAAATTCATAACTCGGCGGCAGATTTTTTGACCATGTTTCTCTATAGCTCAAAAGTTGCGGATTTTTGTCCCCTAAAACATATCAAAAAATCTCGAATATCAAAAAATACGTATTTTGGGAAATTGAGTTTTAGTGAAAAAAAAGTTGATAAAAAAATCTGCAATTTTTTTTCCGTGTACCTATTTTTTTTTCTCAAAAGTCCTCAACCATACCTACAACTTTGCCGTTGGTGTCTTCGGCTTGATCAGAAAATTGACTCAAAATTTATAGCTGTTTGAAGATTTACATACACCCAAAACTGGCAGCGCTAGTCCGAGAGAATGATAGTCTCGAGTCGAGAGAATAGTGGTACCATTCACGGACGCAGAGAACACAGCTCGAGATGGGCGATAGAACTGTTCTCTCGAGGTTCATTTGCAAAAAAAGTTCATCCGTCAAACAAAAAAGTGTCGACAACGGGAATCGAACCAGAGAACTTTGACAAACCAATCCAATGACTTAGCTGCCTCGGCCACCACAGCTTGGTGACCATGAAGAAGTCAGAAGTCGATGTATGACACTTGTTGGAGATTTATTGATTCAACTAACGAATGAACTCATTTGTTATGACGGTGTGAGTTGGTACCATTATACTATCGATTTTGGCACTGAGCCCTCAATAAATTTTGAGAGAACGATTATCTCGATTCTGAATTTTGGGTGTACCATTTTTGTATGGACAGCAGCCAAAATTGTATGGAGACTTGTATGGATGAACCAATCACACAAAATAGTTTATTTGGTCATAGGGAAGGCCCCCACAAAGTTTGAGCCAAATAAAAAATTCAAATAAAATCCATTTCCGGTTTTGGTAGAGAATTGCTCATATATGTAAACTATGTGCGGATCTATCATCCAACCCATCGTTCGTTAGATAATCAGAAGACCTTTCCAACGAGTCCAAAACATTGAAAATCTGACAACCCTGTCTCAAGTTATGACCACTTAAGTTATGTTTAAGAACCTTTTAAAAGCTAATCGCTAATGCTAATCGAAAGACCTTCCAAACGAGTCTGAACCTAGCAACCCAGTTTAAGTTATAATAGTTATGGTTATTCCAAAGAATTGATAATTCAGATGAAAAATATTTCTGGATCATTTTTTTTTGGAAATATTGAGAAAGGAATCAACCACATAGGAGTATTAAGTTAGTTTTTAGTTTTGGTTCTGTTAAAGGCTTCACCGAAAAAATCAATTTACGAAATATTATATAGTGCAAAAGCACCATACTCATGAATAAATTCCTTCGTGGTTCTCACATTCGTGAACTTAATTCACGATTACAAGAATTGATTTTTTTCTGTGTTCAAATACAGTCCTGACTCGATTATACGAAGGCTTTGGCAAAATTTCACTTCGGAAAAGTGAACAACATTTTTTTTTGTTGTCTTAGTTTTGATTGTCAAGCTACTCTAAAGTGATTTAGAATTTTTTAATCCAAGATGGCGGCCAAAATGACGGTGATCAAATATTGAAAAAATGCTTTTTTAATTTAATAAGCAATCAACCAGCTAAATTTAACTAAATTAAGGTCGAAGAATTCTAATTTCATGTTAAAAGCAAGAACATAAAAATAAATCGAAAGAAAATTTTTATTTCGTAATTCGATTATCCAAAATCCCATACAAATCTTCGGATAATCTAACTTCGTATAATCGAAACTTCGGATACCCGAAGCTTCGGGTAATCGAGTCTGGACTGTATTACTGTCTCTATTCAAACTAAAGTTCCGATTCGCACCAGTTAACGGTTCAAGTTTTTCAAATTAAAATTTAGTTCAGTCCCTAATATTTTGAAGAAATTTCGAAGAGACTAGAAAAAAAATTTGCGTTAAAGTTATGGCAAAATTTTGTGTTTGGTACTGTAAATATATTTGTAATGGGTTCATTTAATTTCTATTTTCTTAACAGGATGATATTTAAAAAAAAAAATATATTTTATTTCTAAATAAAACCATCACAGAATGCTAGTCTGATCTAAAATATGTAGAAAAATGACCCAAAACTGATCAATTTCACTAAAAATATAATAATTAGCTTTGTACAAAATATTTTTTTACAATCGATTACTTACTTTTTTCTTGTTAGAATATCCATCCATCTATGTTTTGAGAAAATTCGAACAAATATTTGTATGTCTTAAAACATAAATTTCAAACTTATCTGAAAACAGATAAATTCTACTAACTTTTATTTAACTCAACTAAATTTAAAGTTTTGATATAAGGACTTTTTAATCAATTCAAATTTTATCGTATTTTATTTTAATCATTAAATTTTAAAAAAAATACCACAAGGTAGATATTTTTAAAAATAATTATCTATTCTTTTATTGAATTCACATATTACCAAAAAGGTCGGTTACTACAACAAGAAAAAAGCAGGTCACATTCCAGAAAGGGAAAGGTGATTGAAGGAGGGAGGAGGGTTAAGAGACTCGCAATATGCAACAGAAGACCACATACGCACCGACGACGACGCCGCCGCCGTACATACCTCCGGAAATTGTTTACTGTTTACACAAGTACCAATATTTGATCGGCATACAAAACGGTACAGCAGCGCCCTCTGGGGGGGTTGGACAGTGGGTTTTCTAGTTTGTTGCATTATTTCTGTATAAAAATCCATTTACGGGTACTGTCCTTTACAACAACAAAAAAAAAAAACATAATAAATCTTATTGTTTTTCTTCTCTTTTTTCCAGGTATGTGTAAAACTCCTTCGGATGCATTGAACCATGATTGTTTTATAGATTACTTTAATTCAGGTAAAAACCCGGAACCTTCTTTTAACATTTTTATTTTGGTATATTTTTGGTAATCAAACATACAATTTGTCATCATTCTCGTATCTTACGTATAGATCGTAAAGATCCTGATGAATCCTTAAAAAAAAAATATGTTCGCGTTATTTCCAAGTGTTCCTCGGCCACACACCATTCACGCATGATAACCCGTTGTGGGTCGGCGAAAGTACGTAAAATCTCACGCCATCGTTTCACCAATTCAAACATCGTGCAGTCCACTATCTCTTCAAATTGTGCGTAAATTATTGCCTCAAAATAGCAGCAGCAGCAGTGTTCGATTGACGGACGTGGCTTGACTGGAATTCCGTGGAGGAGGTCATGCCCTTCCTCCCCGCTATAACCGCGCGATTTGGCTAAAAAATGTGTGGTATTTTTTGAAGTATTTCCGGTTGTCATAAAAAGTCAACAAACGGGGGCGCCGACGCCATTTTGCTGCCCCCTTCACGGGATGTTTGTTTACATCTGTGGTGCTAGGGTGAGGTGCTCATGATTCGACTTTATCTTCATTAGAAATTTGGGACAGAAAGATAAAAGTCAACAATGGCCTACTCTACCCTACTACACCACACACTAGACGTCGAGATTCATGACGACCAAGACGGCGAAGTCAGTGTTCAGGAATTTCCATCCAACACCACCATGATCAGCAGTCAGTCAGCCACCAGTTATGACGTGCAGTTCAACATTCAAAACTTTCCATGAATGGAGCAGAGCTTTCGCGTAGAAAAGATGAATGAAATTTTTTCGTCGCGCTGAATGGTGAATTGGCTTTGTGTTGTATTGAATTGTGGCCCGTTATCAGGAGCTGACTGGCTGATGGCGTTTGTTTGCCCCAAGGGTGCCCGACGGAACTCGGGAATAATGACTCCGGCTGACGTCAGAGTTTGACGCACGGTTGTGGGGCGTGCGACTTGGGAAAATGGGTGGGGAGATTTGGGATTAATTTGCTGTGTAAAAAGCTCTCGAATGTCTAACCGAGGACACTTGACGTCGGCAAATAAGTGGCCTGGTGCGCTTTCAGATTAAGGCTAGCAGGGCCGTACTTTAAAGTCTCTTCCAAAGCGCCGTTGCACAATTTTAATGTTGATTTTTTCAATAATTTTCAATAAATCTTGATACTTTGCTACTAAATGTACTAAATGCTCATGGTCACATCACTGCCACTCGTGAATCCTGACCTCATACCGATCTACTAACCTCCTCAAAACTCATGTGATACTTTGTCGGGGAAGCAGTCGATTGGGCGTTCTCTATCACTCAAGTATCGGACTAACATTCCCATCCACTTCCCCTTGACCCTACCACTGGTCGTGGCCGGCGCCGGTATTGATCAGCATGATAGGGGCCTTTGAAAAGTTGCGAAGCGAGGAAAGATAGCTCCAACTCATCTTCCACGGCTCGTGGATGTTCCTTCTGGAGGTCCTGGTCAATAACGGAGTAGCAACTGCGGGTGGGCACCTATGCTTATGCTTATGCTTATACTTTGCTGCTAAATGTACTTTTTATTTTTTAAAAAAGTCCGTACGTTAATCGAACTAATATCTAACAAATGCATTTTAGTTTTGATTTCATCAAAAAATCAGAAAAGGTTTTTTTTTTGTTTAAATTTCATAGATTTGAGAAGGTTGGGAAATCGATCTTAAACTTTTTAAAATTCGTTTCAGAACTTTTAAGTGATGCATTTTAAGGCTTATTACAAATTTTGTGTTTTGGGTACAGATCGAAAAACTACATACATAAAACTTCAGTTAGAACAACAATTTCCATTGGTTATTGTTCTTTTAATTTAAAATATTTGTATTTTCCTGAAAAAAAAAACTGCGTTTAGTTATCTTTGATGGAAATAGTAATTTGACCAATTTTCAATTTTTCTCACTTCATGCTCTTTGATGATATTTTTTTCTAAGGACCACTAAATGGTTTTTTTAAGGAACACTTTTTTTTCGAATATGTTTTGCTTAACCTAAAATAGGAAAAGACTCTCAAGAACAAGACGAAGATTTAAACCAAAGTATTTGATTTTTTATAATATTCCACCTTTTTAAACTTTTAATTATGTTAAATATAAATATATAAAATTATTTTTTCAAAATCCTCAAAACATTTTCAACAAATTTATAAGTTATATTAGCAGCAATCTCATCTTTTTTCAATAGGTAATAAATTAATAAAAAATATTTCTTAAAAATAAAAGGATTTTTTTTATTTGAATATGCATTCTAATCCTAGCTGATAAAATTTCTGAAACAAAAATTAGTTGACAAAACAGAATATTTTGTGTCATATTTCATGAAGGATATTAAAAAAATGTCAATTTTGAACTTATTCTTCGAAGCAAAATTAATTATATATTCGCTCTAGATATTCATGGTTGAAGTATTTTTTTAATATCAGGCATTAAAAGATATTTTAGGATTCACCTGATATTTTTTAAGTTTTATGACTTTTTAATTTAATTTTTTTAAATAAAATATTATGTTTTGCTTTGTTTTAAACCTTTTTATTTGTAATTAAATCCGATCGGTTGGCTCTCAATTACAAATATTATTTTTACGAAAAAGAAATTACTTTTTTTAGCAACTAACTTTCCTTGTAAATTTTCATTTCAAATCGTTTTGACAGTGAAATACTTCAAAAGTAGCTTCATCCTCTACCCTGCGTTAAATCTTAAAATTAAAAAAAATTATACATTAGGGTACCAAAATTAACCGTTCAGGGATACCTCCTGGATAAAAATAAGTAACTGTGAAAATTTTTAACGAAATTGGTTATGAAAATATGAAAAATAAGCTGGAAAAAAGCAAAAAAAAGAGCTTAATAAATCCTCAATAAATACTAATTTTTTTCGCAGAACCAAAGTTACTTAAAAGAGCAATTCCAGCTCAAATCAGGAATTTTTCTGGTACTTTTGTACCCGACCCTCTCCGATTTCAGTGAAACTTTTTAGACAGGTTGTCCTAGGCCTATATTAGCCTTTTTTGTGTATATGAAGCCAATTTTATTCAAAATGGCATTTGAGAAGGGCGTAAGGGTTTTAAATGTTTTTGTATTTTGTAAAATAAAATTTGCTGTATCTCTAAGCCGTTACATCTTATCAAAAAGTGGTCAAAGACAAACTTGTGGGAAATTAGACGAGCTCTTTGAAAAAAAAAAAAAATACACTGAATGAAAAATACACGCCAATTCTATTAGATTTTTCAATTTTTCAGTTTAAAAGTTAAATTTCAGGATGATGTCACGATTTTTTTTTCGTTTAAAATTTTTGTGATAATAGCCTAAAATGTCATAAAGATACTCACGAAAAATGCAGGATGGTATGTCTCTCCTGATAGAATACAAAAATCATTTTCTAAAACTGTTTTTTAAAAAGTGGTCTAAACGTCAAAATTTTCAAAAACCGATAGTGGGAATCGATTCCCCAGACAATTTTACACAAAAGTCTACATATTAGTCATTGTCCTATGTCCAATCCTTGTAAAAATACAGCGGTTTTAAAAATAAAAATGTTGAAAAAATATGTTTTTTAGTGGTTTTCGGCAAATTCTTTGTAACAGACTTGATTTTTCAGTCTCGTAAATATTTTTATCGGAAAGCTCGTCCAATTTTCCATAAGTTTGTCTTTGACAGCTTTTTATTGGACTCGTTTTAATATTTGCGTAAACTTATTTACTATCCAGGTTTCTACCACACTGAAAAAAATATTCTTTTTTCAGTTATGAGCAATGTAATTATGCTTATATTTGAAGCCCATACTTTCAATTGAAATACTGTCAAAGACAAACTTATGGGAAATTGGACGAGCTTTTCGATAAAAATATTCATGAGACTGAAAAATCAAGCTAAAGAAATTTTTGAGCATGAGCATTTGAGCATGGTTGACTGCCAATGAGCTGCTACTCCGTTATTGACAGATCAGCTGAAGTTAAACAATGAATCAAAAATGATCAGTGGGAGCCAACCATCCGTTCACTGTTTAACCTCTGAAGATCTCTACTTTATTAGTCAATACCGGCGCCCTCCCAAGAAGCCTGCAGTTCAACGAAAGGGAGAAATGTTAGTCCGATAGTTGAAGTTGCAGACTCATCAAGCACAAAGTTTTTCGCTATATACTTGTTGGTACCGCTTGAGACCGTTGAATCTACAGCATCTCCTTCAAGCATCACGTGATTAATTTTTATTTTTTTTGGGTTAGTAGGATAAGGTATTGGCTTTTCGATGCCTCCCGAGCTACGACGCTACGGGGAGGACTTTCATAACAGACCCGTCGGCGAGCCTTCCGAGCAACGATGCTATGGGAAGGTCTTTCTGGTTAACACACAAAAGCACTCACACACAGTTATTTTGCACACACGTTCATTATATAGAAATGGCTTTTTCACCGCAAAAAAAAAATAAAACCTTATTCGAAAAATTTAAACACAATCCACCCGACGCCGTGCCTTCCGATCAACCATGATACAGGAAGGGCTTTGAAAATCACAAAAGAAATCACTTTTTACTCCGAATATTTTTTACGACCACGCGCTCCCTTTGCCAATTATGCACTCTGAAAAATCAAGCTAAAGAAATTGCCAAAAACCACCAAAAAACCTATTTTTCCATCATTTTTATTTTTAAAACTGCTGTATTTTTACAAGGATTGGACATAGGACAATGGCTAATATGTAGACTTTTATGTAAAATTGTCTGGGGAATCGATTCCCACTATCGGTTTTTGAAAATTTTGTCGTTTAGATCACTTTTCAAAAAAACAGTTTTAGTAAATGATTTTTGTATTTTATCAGGAGAGACATACCATCCTGCATTTTTCGTGAGTCTTTTTATGAAATTTTAGGCTATTATCACAAAAATTTTAAACGAAAAAAAATCGTGACATCATCTTGAAATTTAACTTTTAAACTGAAAAATTGAAAAATCTAATAGAATTGGCGTGTATTTTTCATTCAGTGTATTTTTTTTTTTCAAAGAGCTCGTCTAATTTTCTACAAGTTTGTCTTTGACCACTTTTTGATACGATGTAACGGCTTAGAGATACAGCAAATTTTATTTTACAAAATACAAAAACATTTAAAACCCTTACGCCCTTCTCAAATGTCATTTTGAATAAAATTGGCTCCATATACACAAAAATAGCTTATATAGACCTAGGATAACATGTCTAAAAAGTTTCATTGAAAACGGAGAGGGTCGGGTACAACAGTCCCAGAAAATTTCCTGATTTGAGCTGGAATTGCTCAAAAACGTTTACCATCATATAAGCATTTTGATTCGTAAAATAATTTTATTTTATAAACATGTTTCCGAGAACTATAGTTTAAATTGTCAAAAATCATTGAATCTCTTTTGAGTTGTTTCTAGTACAAATCTAACCAAAAGGTCTACTAACACCCTGACTACGTCTCTGCCATTCCTCAGACAAAGCCAGTTCAAGCCTTTAGTAGAGCAGCAGTAGCAAGTTCGTCAAGTTGTTCCGGGATTGTCCGGAATGTGTCGTGCTGCCGCCGCGCCGCGGCGCCTTATCAAGAGTGTTATTACGCCTCGGATTTCGAATCTCTCTCTTTCTGTTCGATAGTTAAATAGTGCTTCAGAAAAAGAGTGCGCAATTAAAAGCTACAACCATATGACGTAGTTATAGGCTGTTTGCACTGGTGTAATAACCAAACAGGCTGACTAGTTTATTGCAAGAGGTGATAAAAGCACCACCCAGGACCTAGTTTTGATTGATTTTGGTGAGAATGGCCCACCGCCGCTGGAAAGTTTCTTTCCGTGGAATCTCCCCCACGACGAGGCTGGGGCGAGACCCTTCAATTAGGATGGACGTGCTAATGGGATATGACGATGGGTTGAAATGACCGTCGATCCAGATGGAATGATGCTTTATTTTGTTCGTCTTTCACCCGGATGCGGAGATGCAACTCTCTTCAATTAGTGTGGTCCGTAAGTTTTGTAACGGTTGAACAAAGTTGCTACTAATTTGTGGTAATGAACCGTGAGGAGCACCGTGATCATCTTTTGTTGGGAGCGTACATGAGCTGATTAGAACCTTTAAAGAGCGGCGCATTTGAAGATCTTCACCACGAAGATTGGTTCTTCGTGGTTTCCTCAATATTTTTGGTTGTTTCCAAAACTGATAAATTCGATCAACCGCCGTATTATTTGCACTGGCTGCATGAAACTGACCTGATTTAATTAACATTCCAGCGATGAGTGAATTTAGCCAGTAACAAGGCAACATGTACTGTGCAGTGGGGAGTGTTGCAAGTCCTTTTGTGGAAAGTCTTGGATGCCGCCAATAATGAGGGCTCTTTCGGACGATTCGAAAAAGAGGATGAATACAAATTATAGCGATTTTCCTCCTTTTCTTTCTTTGGCGATTCCGAGCGTGGAATGCAACACCTCCCGAAGGAGTTGGCGCCTGATTTGTGGTCCACTCTGCTGCTGCTGCTGCTGATAGAATTCTGGGAAATCCGTTTTGGGTCTCGCTATTCCAAGGAAGGTAACAAGTATTAGACTGGAACTTGTGGCAAGTCATGTTACCGAGGTGAATAGTGAGTTATTTTGTGTGTGTTTTTATAAATGATCATTTCGGTGTTGAATTTCGCTTTTTTACACAACCGTCTATTTTTATATCTTCCAAAATTCAACTTTTTTTAGTGTGAAATTTGTTTAAAACTATGAGAAAAAGTGAGAAATAAAACAAATTTAGCAAATGTAATGATTCCGGAAATGGCCGAAAAATAAATAAATAAAGAAAATATTTGGGTAATTCTCCGCCAACTCACACAGCAGTTGCCCCGACCCGACCCCTCTTCGATTTGCGTGAAACTTTGTCCCTAGGGGTAACTTTTGTCCCTGATCACGAATCCGAGGTTCGTTTTTTGATATCTCGTGACGGAGGGGCGGTACGACCCCTTCCATTTTTGAACATGCGAAAAAAGAGGTGTTTTCAATAATTTGCAACCTGAAATAGTGATCAGATAGAAATTTGGTGTCAAAGAGACTTTTATGTAAAATAAAACGCCCGATTTGTGGCGTACTCAGAATTCCGAAAAACATATTTTTTCATCGAAAAAAAAACACTAAAAAAGTTTAAAAAATTCTCCCATTTTTCGTTACTTGACTGCAAAAAATTATGGAATATGTCATTTTAAGGGAAATTTAATGTACTTTTCGAATCTACTTTGACCTTCTGGGTCAATTAGAACAATATTTTTCATTTTTAAATTTCGTGTTTTTTCTAACTTTGTAGGGTTATTTTTTAGAGTGTAATAATGTTCTACAAAGTTGTAGAGCTGACAATTGCAAAAATGTTGATGTATAAACCCATTTAAGTCAGAATAAAGTTACTCTCAAACATAATACAATATTTAAAAAAAATAAGATGGGGGTTAATCTTGTTATTTATGATGATATGAGCACACATTCATACGAGTTGTAGTTTCCACGTCCATTGATAACCACCAATTGACTAAACTGAACGACGCGACGGTCTTACGATCTTACGACAAGGCGACACACACGCACACACAATATTCCATTCTTGACCTGATTGTCTGATTCCCGGTGTGTCCGGCTTACAGATGATAAGGTTCAGTAAACATAATTTATTATCAATTTCAGGGGGAGAGACAGACACCCAGTTGACACTATATAAACTATCTGGGCCCCCCCTGATAAGCCTGTCTGTGAAAAGGAACAGGAAGTTGCGATTAGTGATTTTTTGGGCGCTTTTTTTGGTGTCGAGGGTTCGTTGACACAAAATAAAGCTAATGGGAAAAAATCCGTCTTGGAATGTACTCAACGACGCTGACTCTCTTCCAGAAATAGTACAAACTACTATTTACCACAGTAATGATCATAACTGTCTGGCTGTCGCCCGTTCAACCGTGGTGGGTCCATCCTTGATGGTCATAAACAGTTTGATGAGCTATTGTGGTTTTGCGGAAATTGTCCACTGCCCCCTTAGCCCCTTGTCGGTCCTGTTGGTCGCAAAAATGAGGTTGTGATCTACGAATCCGTTGCATTCCAGAAGAAAGGGTAAATGCCAAATTGTTGTAGGAGACTCAACAAAAACAGTTTAAAAAACAATGATTTGTTTCATCCATTTCGCCAATTTTGTTCTTTTTTTAAATTGCCTATAAAACGTGACTTTACCCTAATCCCGTCGAGCAGATACCAATAATTGTCAAATGCAAATGCCCCATGATCACCGGTGTCGACAAACATACCAACCTTCCATGTGCATTGTGTCAAGAGGGCGGCTTCTTCAGGCCAGTAAAAGCAAACAAAACATAAAAATATGCCGTTCAGGTGGGGCTCTCCGCTCTCCACACCCCAAACCCTGCAGGAATGTGGTGAGAGCCTTAAAAGCAGCCCAGAGGGGCAGATTCGACCAAGATTACCAAGACGAAGGTGACATCCAACAACCGCAGGTTGAATTCCGGAGATTGTCAGGGGTTCTACTTTATTACATGTAAACATGCTTTTTCCAGTAAATTATAGAATATCGATTCTTCATATTTTAAAAAGTTTTTTTTATTCAATTAGATTGTTCCGTTGTTCAAAACCTTCTCATTTGATCAATATGCATCCCTTCTTCAGATACCACTGAACCAGGTATCAACTCAAATATTCCTACCAGCACCCTCATCCAGAAATAATACTGCCGTTACTTAACTCCCAGAACCCGTCACCATCATCGCGAAAAAAGAAAGAGAAAGAGAAGCCCCATTCGTCATGAAATTGCATTCGTTGGCCTCGTTTCACGGATTCGTCATTAGGAGGATTTTCTCTACTTTATTTGCATTTTTATTCTTGCGATTCCCGCCGCCGTCATCCCGCCATTTGGCCATCATCGACGGGGCCCGTCTCGGGACCAACCGCAAACCGGGACCATGGTACCATCCGCCAGACACGGTCAATCAGCCATACCCATCATCCGATCCTTGCCGTTTTTCTGCGAGGCCATAAGGGCACGTCAGGCAAGTGCAGTTTGCTAGGGATGTTTCAGTCTTTATCACTTGAAGAATTAAAATCGATATTGAAATTAAACTAGTTTTTTTTTAAAGTGTATTTTTTTAAAATTATAAATTTTTGCAGTTAAATAAAAACTTTTTAAAGGAAAAGTTTACCTGTACAAATTGGTTTCCCACCAGACCCCTTCCCCTATTTTTTTTTTCAAATTTATTTACTACCGTTAAATTGTGTTATTACGTCTGCCCGGGGTAATAATTAACAGTCTGGACCCGGAGCCTAATTTTTCTGTTACATTCTTATTGGAATTCCATATAAACTGTAACGGGAACTGCAGGCACCGGGTCCTGACTATTAATAAGATTGCAATAACAAGTCCAGTTAAAATAATCCAAAGTTTTATTGTTTTATCCTGAACTACAACTTCAAGAAGAAAAAATAATGACAGTGATATAATATATTGAAAATGTTTAATTAAGCGTGTTATTAAACAGAGAAAAGAGGAAATGTTATACATTTCAAAAACTCTCCTAATAACAAGATTTGTTATTCGTTTGGTATTCTGACTTAAAAATAAAATTACCATAAATTGCACAAATAGAAAAGTTTTTAAGTGTCCATAGCACAATCTGTTTTTTTTTCTTTTGTTAAATATGTTTAGAACTTTGGGATAATTTTATCCAATTTCGTCGGGGTCATTATTTTGACCATGAAATGGGGTCATTAAGCTAAAATTATTCTGAAAAATTGAAATTTTTAAAACTGATTTTTTTTTAATTATTTGATATACCCCCTAAGGAACTGTACTAAAATTGGCTAGAACTATGGGATAATTTTGAGCAATTTCGTCGGGGTCATTATGTTGGCCATGAAATGGGGTCTTTAAGCTAAAATTATTCTAAAAAGTTGAAATTTTGAATGTTGATTTTTTTTATTATTTGATATACACCTAAGGGACTTAACTAAAATTGGATAGAATAGTTTTGACCAATTTCATCATGATCATTAATTTGACCATGAAATTGGGTCTTTAAGCTAAAACTAATGTGATAAAATTAACTTTTGAAAGTCGACTTTTTTAAAATTTTGTTATATTCCCTAAGGGAATTTATTTATTTATTGAGAATTTTTGAACTGTGAATAACAAAAACTGTTATTATTTTCACATAGCCAGGAAGTCGGAGCTGACGATGAAGTTCGAGCTGGAGTGAGACCTCGGAGAAGACATCGGATTCAAAGTCGCTTGAAGGTACCCGACTCTGCAGCCCTGACTGGTACAGAGGAGTTACGGCGACTGCAGGTTTATTTGCAAAACAATAACATTTTTTGTTATGGAGACAAACCAGTTCAATAACATTTTTTGTTATTATGCTGCTCACCCTCTCCCCAGGCAGACGGTAATAACAAAATTCATACCATTTCAATAACAAATACTGAGCAATTCTCTACGAAATCGGTCTTTTTTCTTCAATTTTAATTTTTGTATTTTTTAATCCGGCTGAAACTTTTTTGGTGCCTTCGGTATGCCCAAAGAAGCCATTTTGCATCATTAGTTTGTCCATATAATTTTCCATACAAATTCGGCAGCTGTCCATACAAAAATGATGTATGAAAATTCAAAAATCTGTATCTTTTGAAGGAATTTTTGATCGATTTGGTGTCTTCGGCAAAGTTGTAGGTATGGATACGGACTACACTGGAAAAAATAATACACGGTAAAAAAAAATTTGGTGATTTTTTTATTTAACTTTTTATCACTAAAACTTGATTTACAAAAAAACACTATTTTTAATTTTTTTTATTTTTTGATATGTTTTAGAAGGCATAAAATGCCAACTTTTCAGAAATTTCCAGGTTGTGCAAAAAATCACTATTTTTTAATCAATACTGATTTTTTCAAAAAATCGAAATTTTGGTCGTAAAAATTTTTCAACTTCATTTTTCGATGTAAAATCAAATTTGCAATCAAAAAGTACTTTACTAAAATTTTGATAAAGTGCACCGTTTTCAAGTTATAGCCATATTTAAGTGACTTTTTTGAAAATAGTCGCAGTTTTTCATTTTTTTAAATTAGTGCACATGTTTGCCCAGTTTTGAAAAAAATATTTTTGAAAAGCTGAGAAAATTCTCTATATTTTGCTTATTCGGACTATGTTGATACGACCTTTAGTTGCTGAGATATTGCAATGCAAAGGTTTAAAAACAGGAAAATTGATGTTTTCTAAGTTTCACCCAAACAACCCACCATTTTCTATCGTCAATATCTCAGCAACTAATGGTCCGATTTTCAATGTTAATATATGAAACAATTGTGAAATTTTCCGATCTTTTCGAAAAAAATATTTTTGGAATTTTCAAATCAAGACAAACATTTTAAAAGGGCGTAATATTGAATGTTTGGCCTTTGTGAAATGTTAGTCTTGATTTGAAAATTCCAAAAAAAATTTTTTCGAAGAGATCGAAAAATTTCACAAATGTTTCATATATTAACATTGAAAATCGGACCATTAGTTGCTGAGATATTGACGATAGAAAATGGTGGGTTGTTTGGGTGAAACTTAGAAAACATCAATTTTCCTGTTTTTAAACCTTTGCATTGCAATATCTCAGCAACTAAAGGTCGTATCAACAAAGTCCAAATAAGCAAAATATAGAGAATTTTCTCAGCTTTTCAAAAATATTTTTTTCAAAACTGGGCAAACATGTGCACTAATTTAAAAAAATGAAAATGCGACTATTTTCAAAAAAGTCACTTAAATATGGCTATAACTTGAAAACGGTGCACTTTATCAAAATTTTAGTAAAGTACTTTTTGATTGCAAATTTTTTACATCGAAAAATGAAGTTGAAAATTTTACGACCAAAATTTCGATTTTTGAAAAATCAGTATTGAAAAATTCATAACTCGGTCAGTGATTTTTGCACAACCTGAAATTTCTGAAAGTTGGCATTTTATGCCTTCTAAAACATATCAAAAATAAAAAAATAAAAATAGTGTTTTTGTAAATCAAGTTTTAGTGATAAAAGTTAAATAAAAATCACCAAATTTTTTTACCGTGTATTATTTTTTTCCAGTGTAGTCCGTATCCATACCTACAACTTTGCCGAAGACACCAAATCGATCAAAAATTCCTTCAAAAGATACAGATTTTTGAATTTTCATACATCATTTTTGTATGGACAGCTGCCGAATTTGTATGGAAAATTATATGGACAAACTAATGATGCAAAATGGCTTCTTTGGGCATACCGAAGGCACCAAAAAAGTTTCAGTCGGATTAAAAAATACAAAAAAAATCGAATGACCGAAATCCTAGAGAACTGCTCTACTGTTAAAATAACAAAAAGCGTTATAGATTCTTCTTGAATAATCTATTTTTGCATAAGAGTTGAATAACGTTTTATGTTATCATAAGGCTGGTACAAATATTTTTAAAAGTTTTTGTCACCCCCCCCCCCCCCCCTTCAAAATTGGCCCGAAAAATCAGGGGGCGAATAAAATATTTTTGTAATAAACTTCAAAATTTCAATGAAAATTCAAGTGCAACCAGTTGAAATCAAATTAAAATACATTCTTCTGCGTTTAAAATCATTTTTAGCATGTTTGGGTTTATTAAAAAATCTTAAGATTTTTTGAAAATTTTCGATGCAAAACCTTTTTTTTCGATACAATTTTTGTTTTTGTCAGATCTTAGATTTTTTGAAAACTAATGATTGCAAAACAACTGAACAAATGTTAAATGCATTTTAAAACACTTTTTTCATTTAAATGTGAAGACTATGGCTTGTTATTTAATTTTTTATATTTTTTTTTATTTTTTGCCCCCCCTCCCCTTGACCTCGGCCAGGGCCGAGGGACAAAAACTTTTTTTAATATTTGCATCGGTCTAACAAAATTTATTATTGGTCTGATTTTGATTGAAAGCCAAAACAACTTGGGAATAACATTTTTTGTTATGGAAGAATAACATCAACTGTTATTGACATGATCGGATTATTTGTTAAAATAACAAAAAAATATAACAAAGATTTGTTCTTATCTTATCTTCTTATCTTATCTTATCAGACCCTAGCGCAGCCAATCTTTCGAAGGGATCCTGGAGAGTGCCTTAGGTTAGATTACGCCTAGCACTCTTCTTGTCATTTATTAACATTTGTAGTGCGCCAATTGCATCGGAATGCATTGAAACATCACAAGCCTTAAAGCGGCCAGGCCTACTGCGTAAAGCCGTATCGCAGAGATGACTCGTAATTGGGTTGAGTTTGAGCACTGAGTGTTCGAACAACAACACAATTCTGAATCGACAGGGGAGGAAGAAGCGTGGGGACACACCACCATACGCTCCGAGATTTTTGTAGTATTCGTTGGGAGCACCATGCTAAGAAGGTTTGGTACTCCGGGACCCTCTGGGATGGGACATTGTATTTCCACGAATGCCCTGGACACTATTTGCCGTGGTTATAGCGCCACAACTCGCTCTATATAACAAAGATTTGTTCGAAGAATAACTAAAAATGTTTTTAGTCTGTTATTACAATAACAATCTAATAACAAAAAAAAAACATAACGACGAATAACAAATCTTGTTTAAAATACCAAAAAAATTATTGGCCTAGTATTTTTAAATTTCAAAAAAATGCTATTCCAAAGTTATTACCGTCTGCTCGGGTCCGCACAAAATAACAAATCTTATTATTCCTTCATGATTCCTTCTGTGTTATTGGTTTGTTATTGTTTTATGTTTTATGTTTTATTTTTGCAATAACAGCATGATACCAGTTAAAGTTATTCTTCGAACAAATCTTTGTTATCGATTTTTGTTATTTTAACAACTAATCCGATCATCCCAATAACGGATTTTGATAATCTCACAATATCAAAAACTGACCTTCCCAGTTTATTTCCATCTGCTCGGGTATAATTAAAATTGTTCAAAAATTAAACTTTTGCGAATTGTTATGTTATTTAAACATAAATTTCAAGGGTCATATTTTTTTATTTTGAAACCTCAAATCTCTTCATCAGATCCTAAAATGATTAAAAAAAATAAACTCATGCTTAATATTTGTAAAAGGCTGTTATTTTAAACATTCTTATAGGTTTAGCTTGCTTTTACAATTATCAAAATATTTTCATTGAAATGAACAGAAAATTTCACAAAAGTTTTATGTTTAGCATTGAAAATAAAACAATTGTTACCTAAATCAGTTCAGTTGAGAAATAAAGGTTAATAGGTAGTGACACTAACAAAAACTCATTTTCACAGAATAAAAATATTAAGAGTTATTACGGTCTAGGTTTTTGACTTGGATGAAACCTTGTCCATGCATTTTATATGTAAAATATGTAATTTGTTATCATACTAAATGGGTATGTAAATTTATGAAATTATGTGTCTTTAAAAGGGGTTTTCCATTATATGTCTTCGACAAAGTTGTGGGTATCTTTTGAGCCATAGTGTGTGATAGTGCAAAATCTGGTTTAGGAGGAATTTTTTTTTTTGAGAAAATAATGGTTTCTGGAAAAAAATTCAACTGACGATGTCTCGGAGACTATTGGTCCGATAACAAATGAACTTCAATTTAGTTTTGAAAATTATGTTTGATTTTTTATCCAAACATAATAAACAAACCCTATTTATTCAAAAAAATACATCTTTAGATTTTAAACCTGATTATTGAAATTTCGTAACAAATTATACTACAAATACTTTATACATCAATAATGCTAGCATTAAAAATTTGCAATGAATTTATGAAAATTCGCATCCCTAGTCTGGCTGCAACTGCACAGCACCCGTGCGTATGTGTGTGTGCGCGCGCGCAAGAGTGTGCACAAATTTATGAATGAAAATCGCGCGCGAGGAGAGTCAGTCGCGCCGCACACTGACTGTTCCCCAAGATAGTCTTTTATGATTGTGATGTTTACTACTAAAATTTCCGCCGTTTCGCTGCGCCACAAGAGAGAGGTGCAGCAGACAGACGCAACAAACACACTAATCGACAATGCGTACGGCGTGGACGTCAGCCAAGTTTGCTGACTGTCTGTCTAGGGGGAAACGATGATGAGCAGCAAGAAATCATCAACGCGTTGTTGTGTCTGTGCGTGTGTGTGTGTGCAGGAATGTTTCTTTCAAGTATCGCACCGGATCAATTAAGAATGCAGTATGCAAATAAAGTGCACACATGTTTGGGTAACGCAACAACGCTGTTTTGAATAGGAGAAAAATTTACAGTTAGAAATTTATGAGAAATTTATGAAGGGTGTGACATGGCTGAAACATTATCAAATGCGTTTCTAACTCTAAGGTATTTTTATGGTCATATTTGAGATCAACAGCCGGGACCGTGGTGTAGGGGTAAGCGTGGTTGCCTCTCAGCCAGTCGGCCTGGGTTTGATCCCAGAAGGTCCCGGTGGTATTTTTCGAGACGAGATTTGTCTGACCACGCCCCCCGTCGGATGGGGAAGTAAATGTTGGCCCCGGTCTAACCTAAAGGGTTAGGTCGATAGCTCAGTCCAGGTGTAGGAGTCGTCTCCCTGGGTCCTGCCACGGTGGAGTCGCTGGTAGGCAGTTGGACTAACAATCCAAAGGTCGTCAGTTTGAATCCCGGGGTGGATGGCAGCTTAGGTGTAAGAAGAGGTTTGCAATTGCCTCAACAATCAAGCCTTCGGATACCTAGTTTCGAGTAGGAATCTCGTAATCGAGAACGCCAAGGCAATGCTGTAGAGCAAATAATTTGATTTTATTTGAGATCAACTCTAATATTCAAAATATTTTTAAACGGAATCAAAAATTACAACATGCAATTCTTAAAAAAAAATTGCACTGCAAATAAATTAAAAAAAAAAACAAATTTCACGTCATGATGGCAACTCATAAAGCAAATTATGATGATTTAGTAATAACATTAAATAAAATAAAAATATTTTTACATAAAAAACTCTAGTTTTTGCGTCCCCGAGCAGACGGAAATAACTTGGGAATAACATTTTTGATATTTGAAAATACTAGGCCAATAACATTTTATGTTATTTTTAACAAGATTTGTTATTCGCCGTCATGATTTTTTTTGCTGGATTGTTATTGTAATAACAGACATATAACATTTTGAGTTATTCTTCGAACAAATCTTTGTTGTTATTTTTTGTTATTTTAACAACTAATCCAATCATCCCAATAACAGTTGGAGGTATTCTTCCATAACAAAAAATGTTATTCCCAAGTTGTTCTGGCTTTCAATCAATATCAGACCGATAACAAATTTTGTTATGATAACATAAACTGTTATTGAACTCTTATGCAAAAATGGATTTTGCAAGAATATTCCATAACACTTTCTGTTATTTTAACAGTATTTGTTATTGAAATGGCATGAATTTAGTTATTACCGTCTGTTCGGGTCGTTTAATATCCATACAGCAAAATTATGAAAATTTATGTATATTTTTAAAATGTGGTGCTTAGTAGAAATAGGAGAATTTTAGCATTCAAACAATAATGTAGCGGAAATCTAAATAAATCTCCCGTCAAATTATTTAAAAATTATCGTATTTCGATAACGTAATCGTAAACAAAGTTGGTTAAAATTTATTAAGGAAATTTTAAAATCCGGTATGTTTTTTAAATTATAATTTTAAAATATAATTAAAATGTTGTAGAAAAACTTTGATTAATGCATTTTTTGTTTATTCAAATGTCAAAAATGTCTAAGAGAGTTAATTTTTTCTTAACTTCTTGAAATATTTTCTTTCAAATAAAGTTACCTTAAAACTCCCACATAGCTTTGAGTCGCGTCGCAACACTAGAGCACTGCCAAACACGATGCATCGTTACAAGGTGCAATATCTTGAATGGAGTTGCGCGGGTGTGTTCACGGCCCAGTCAGACCCTGGACGGGTAGTAGTAGTGGTCTTCGTCGTCTGAGCAAGAAGAAGAAACCAAAAACAACGCGAGAAATTCAAGAAGAGGCAGCAACGACCACAGAGAAAAAAAAAATATAAACGCGCATTGAATGAGCTCAATGAATGAAGGCATTTTCATTCATGGTTTTCTCGCCACGGCGCGCGTGATGGCCAATCTGATCGTCATCGACCGGCCGCGTACTCCACCAACCCTGCTGCTGCGATATTGGTGGTGCAGTTGCAGCCGCCGCCGACGACGACGTGCGTTGGCGTCGCGCCGAGTACACTATTCTCGCATACACACGTCCGCCTTTCTAGTATGACACCGCAACCTACTTTTGGACGCCTGCACTATACTACTACGAGTGGATGATGTGTAGTGCACTTTTGTTTCTAGGAAAAATGCAGTACAAACCAATGCGTCACACATCTTGTAGTGGTAGTAGTAGTACAAGTAGTACTATGCTCATTGAGGAGTACGCCGGTTGTGAAATATTAATTTCTCATTAGCTCGAAGGGTTAGCTTGTCCCCCATGGCTTTGATTGTATGTATTTTGAAATATTTATTTTTATGATTGGAAAGTTGCCGAGGGGCTAACCAACATCGTCGTCAGGAGGAAAATGAAGACATTACACTGAGTACAGCGTTGGGGAGCACGATCTTTGTTGTGGCCTGAACCACAATACGCCCTTTTTCCCATATTTACCATCTCTGTTTGGCGATATAAGACAATAAAACTTATGTACGTCAACAGGTAAACGCAATGACTAAATCTAGGAGATAAAATGAAGTTAAGTCGATAGGTAGTCAATTATAATACTAGGGAGGTAGTTGATCTACCGACATGGAAAAACTTAATAAAGGTGAGCTCGTCCTTGGACGAGCAGAGTTGAAGTACAACGGAACAAGTGTACATTGTTTTTTTGTATTAAAGAAAGTCCGCGATAATAAATATTTAACATTTGGTGTCAGAAGTCAAAAATGTAGCTGAAGTAAAGTGATTAAAAAAGGATCATCGGCCAGGAACCCTGCAGTAAACACGGACACGATTGGTAACATATAATAAAAAATACTTTAACAAACATGGAAAATTGGTTGAAATTTGAACACATCGAACTATTTGACGGTTCGGTGCAAAAATTAAAATCCTTTATAGAAATTGTGGATCTTTTTCACGAAATCTATAAAACAAAAATATAAATGAGAAACATTTCCTTACAGTGATTAAATACTGTAAACTTTCGGAAAATGTACAATACGAATTCAAAAACGAAAAAATTGATACTTGGGACCAACTTAAATCTTTTTTGCAAGATAGATTTAAACCAAGTTTAAAATTGATGTTGGAATTATTAGACGAAATGAATGCATCATCAATCAAACAAAATGAAACCTTAACTGATTTCATTGCTAGACTTAATTATATTCTGACAAAAATTAAAAACAATTGTGGCTCCGAATTTGAATTATTCCATTAGCATGCCATGGGTAAAGCTGTATGGAAAATAAAAGATGTGTTGTCCATCGACACAATTATTATTTTAGGCCAAGCGTCTACTTTAGACGAAATCAAAATTACTTTGGAAAAATTAAATTTAGGTGACAAAAAAATGTATGGTAAATTTCTACCATTAATTGACAGAGCAGGAAATTTAGAACAATCTACAGCTCAAAACAACGGAGTTCAATATTTTAAATTCAAAACCATTTTCAACCATGTTTAAATTCTGGGAAAACAGGTCCCCAAAACTTCAATCCCAGGTATAAGGGTAACAATTTTAATCCATTGCACAATAACAATAATGATGCAAAACAAGAAAATATTTATAGAATCCGACAACAAAATAACATGAATTACTTTCATGGTAAAAATAATTGGAAATATTTTGTTCCTAAAAGGAAAACATTCATTATAAAGATACAAAAATTAACCCTAATTATAAGGGTAAAACTTTCGTTCCATTTTTAAAAACAAAGACCTTATTTTATAAACAATTACGATAACAACAATAATAATAATATGACAAATGGTAATTTTCAAAATAACAACTCTCGCAACAATGGTTATAATAACACAAATAATTGCCACAACTATAACACAAAATATAATCATTACTGGCAAAACAGTATGCCAAAAAATAAAAATTATTTAGCGAAAAACAATTCAAATGATGAAATCTCGTATATTCAAGCTGAAAATTTCAACAATCCAAATATCAGTGAAAACCTTTGTGACAATACTGAAAATCCAATTCTACATAAAAATCAAAAAACAGCAGAATATGAAAATTATAGAAATCAAAAATAATTCAAAAATTTCGAGCTTAACGAAAAACATAATGAGCAAATTAAAATTATAAAAATGAAGATAAAAAACAATGTCAAAAACTAGATTACCAACAAAACAAATTTAAAAATTATTTCATTGAAAACGAGAAAAATATTTTTTTAAATAAAAATGATCACTTCTACCAACAATTTATAGAATACTTAGATGATCTAAGTAATCAGTATTCTTACTGATAAACAAAAAAAAAACACACACACACACAATCATGATAGACATATCTTAACCATCAATTATGTTGATATTTGGCCAATATCAATTATCAATGAATGTTAAAGATTTACTCTACCTTGATCGTAAGAACAAAATATTTAAAATCATGTATATTTTTCCGGAGAATACATCTGATTTAAATATAAGTTCAGCAAAATTATAACAAAAATTCTAACTAACAAAAATCTAAGAAAAGCATTCAGCGTACACAAAAATGAACCAAAGCAAATATTTTTGCTAAATACAAAATCATTTTCAAAACAAATTATTCGTAAAAAATAAAAATAAATGGTTCAGAACATATAACAGATTGAACAAAGAAAAATGAAATGTAAAAAGCGAATCAATTCATTATAAATATTATACAAATATTACAAATAATTCAAAATAGCAAAATAGTTGCCTAATTTAAAATCATACTATGTCGAAAAAAAACAGGCGAGATATCAAAGATATCGAAATCAACCTTTTAACACTTCAAATTAAATCAATCTATATTGTAGATATAATTTAAGTTTGATTGATTTAATTTGGTTTGTAAAAATCACTTTCATATATTAATTTTAAAACTTAGAAAAACAACCATTATATTTTGAATAAATTTCCAATAAAAACACTGCAAAATAATGTTATGTGTTAATCAAATATTCACACAAAATTGATTCATATTTTCCACTTTCAAATCAGACACAAGAAATAATCTTAAAATTATATTATAATAATGAAAGTGAAAAAGTATTCAAACTAACAATATACATTGAAATCTGTTCAAATAGGTTTACTAATTGATCGATTAAAAGAAAATAAAGTTTTTCTTTTAAAAATTTAAAATCAGCTGTCATGAAGCAAACATCTTAACAGAAATGTTCATTTCATTTAGTATAATAACTAGTTTGTTTGTGGTATTTTAATACAACAATTTCTCTCATTTTACTTATTTAACAGTCAGTTAGTTCATAACAAAATAGGGAGATTATAAATTGTGACTTTATACTCAATAAACATGACTTGAATTAAAGTATTAAAAAAAGGAACAACAAACAATTTCGTAGATACTTATGAATATATAGATCCCTTTAAAAAAAAAAACGTTACCAAATATGTATAAAAAGGGAAAAATCAGTTATTATCCATGAAAATATAAACATTATAAATATACCAACTGAATTACAAAAAAAAATGTTCAAAAATAATTATTTACAAAAATACATGCATTATAAAAACAATACAACATACAACATAATTATAAAATAAATACATACACTAAAAACACACATATAAACACAAAAACAAACAGCTCGATTATCACTAAACATAGTTTTGAAATTTTATAAAATACATTTGTAGTTAAGTAAAATAAATACAAAGTAAATAAGTAAAATCTGCATAAGACAAAACTTATTTTTGTAGGGGGAAGGAGACCCCCGCGTTCAAATCTTCAGAACCAAACAATTCTATTTGTTTGCCATCTTCATCTTCATCTTCATCTAATCGTCGTCGAGATCGTGGTCGTCATCAAAAGATTCACGAAAACGAAATCGTTAATAATCGAAACGGTTCCAAAACAACAACATCAAGACATCTTCAGCACCATCATCACAAAGTGTATTCACACATTTTCAACGCCTACAGTCATCCTGCATATTTCACATTTCAAATATATTTTATTGAAATCTTTCAAATTTTAGGAAATGTAATCAATGTAACTAGCATAATTTTCGCGTCTTTCAATTGTAAAACATTATTTTTGCTGGCTAGAAAAAAACATATTAAATTAAAAGTAAAATTAATAATAGCACAGTAAACAAAAATATGAAACGAATCCGTTCAAAATCAGTAAACATAAAAATATTATTATTTAGCCATAAGAATTATCACTACTTTTATTGTATCCTACTAATCCCGAGTAAACCGCGGGTAATCGGTTCCATCAACTAACATTAGTTTAAGTAAATTTTGTAAACAATATGTACCAAACAAAACAATACCGTATTTCAGAAAAAATCAAAAACATCATGAAAATTTATGAAACAAATGACAACAATCTACATAAAACAAAACCTCTACAAATTCAGATAACACATCTATAAATGTCACATAAATAGGTTTCAAAGTATTGTAGCACTATTGACAACATTAAATGATAAGATAAAAAAAGATCTCTTAGATAATAAAAAACCTTTTTCCGAGGGGGATAGTGATGTTGTGGCCTGAACCACAATACGCCCTTTTTCCCATATTTACCATCTCTGTTTGGCGATATAAGACAATAAAACTTATGTACGTCAACAGGTAAACGCAATGACTAAATCTAGGAGATAAAATGAAGTTAAGTCGATAGGTAGTCAATTATAATACTAGGGAGGTAGTTGATCTACCGACATGGAAAAACTTAATAAAGGTGAGCTCGTCCTTGGACGAGCAGAGTTGAAGTACAACGGAACAAGTGTACATTGTTTTTTTGTATTAAAGAAAGTCCGCGATAATAAATATTTAACATCTTCACCTCGAAAAGCAGTCTGACCATTGCAACGTCATCTGATGGTCACCAGACCAGACAGCTGCATAAACCGGGTGACAAATTAGTTCGTGGAAGCTGTTTGGCTGAATCAAATAACGAAGTCAATGCCAAATTTATAAAAATAATCTAAAAAATGCAAGCTTAATGGAAAACATCATCAACAAGACATGACAACATTCGGATTGTATTCCTTGACATAAAATTAAATGGGCTATTTTCAATATTTTTTTTTTTTTTTTGCAAAACTATCAATGCTGCATCTTACCAAATATTCGATATTGAAATATTTATAATTTTAAATTTAACACTATTCTCTTCGTTTTCATAAAATTTGATTTTTCATTTATTTATGTTTCATTTGGATGAAATTTTGTTCATCAATTCGATTTTTTCAAAATTTTAAATTTAGTACTGAAAGGATTTTAGATGGCCAAATATTAATATTTATGCCTTTTTTTAGACTAGAAGATGGTTTAGAAGGTGGAAAAAGAGCCCAAAAGTTCACTTTTTCACATTAAAATTTAGATCAATAGTTCCCGAGATATCTTTGTTTGAAAGTATGACCAAATATCTCAGCTGACAAAGGTCGGATCAAATGTTTAAAAAAGAAAATTAAAGGGAATTTTTTCAGCTTTTCGAAAATATTAAATCCGTGATAGACGAAAGGGGACACTTGTGATTATTATTATTATTATTATTATTACTATTTTTAAAAACGTGTCCTTCGAAATGGTAAATCTACACAGCAAAAAATCCGATGGTAAAATAGCATGCAAAAGCATGCACATCACCTTCGTCAAAAAAGAAACTTACTTACTTGTACAATATTTGTAAACACAAAAAAGTTGAAACCGACGGGATTCAAACCCAGCACCAACAGTACGGACTGGCGCCTTAGCCCGCTCGGCTATCAGACCGATGAATAATGGAATGGATAAACGCATATATGAGCTTGACTTTGCGACCAAGTAGGTTTCCCATACTGATGGGCTACATGTTTCCGGGTGTAATATTGCATAGAATTTCATAAAATAATGCAAAATTTATTTTACACCCAGGCCTTTTACACGCAGCTGGATTACTACTTTTGTTGCTGTATAGAAAGCGGCGTATTTTGATAAAAAAAGAAAGTGTACTTTTCGATTTCAAATTTAGTTTTGCTTTAAATTAGATTTTTTAATTCTTTTTCTGGGGAATCTTCGATATTTTCAAAAAAAATCACTACATGTTAAAAAAATCCTTTCTCGGCCAAAAAGCTCTAATGCCATCTTTGCCGAAGAGCAATTCTCAGCCAAAACCGGAAATGGATTTTATTTTTTTTTTAATTTGGCTCAAACTTTGTGCGGGTCTCCCCTACGACCAAAGAAGCTATTTTGTGTCATTGGTTCACCCATACAAGTGTCCATACAATTTTGGCCGCTGTCCATAAAAAAATGGTACGTAAATATTCAAACGGCTGTAACTTTTGGGTGATTTTTCTGATCAATTTGGTGTCTTCGGCAAAGTTGTATGTATTGATGAGGACTATTAATAAAAAATAGGCACACGAAAAAAATGCAGATTTTTTAATAAACTTTTTTTTCGCAAAATTCAATTACCCAAAATACGTATTTTTTGATTTTCGAGATTTTTTGATATGTTTTGGGGACAAAAACCCGCAACTTTTGAGCCATAGAGAAACATGGTAAAATATCTACCGCTGAGTTATGAATTTTTGGAAAAATAGTGATTTTTGGAAAAAATCCAAATTTAATGCACAAACAAATTTGACTTAATTTTTTAATGTAAAATTGAATTTCCAATCGAAAAGTACTTTAAAGATTTTTTGATAAAGGGCTCTGTTTCAAGATATAGCCACCGAAAGTTTGATTTTGAAAAATATTAAATCAAGGCAAACATTTGAAAAGGGCGTAATATTTAATGTTTGGCCCTTTTCAAATGTTAATCTTGATTTAATTTTTTTACAAAATATTTTTTTTCCAAAAGATCGGAAAATTTCACGAAACAACAAATTGAACATAAAATGTATTCTCAAGATACGAATTTTCGAATATTTTTATAGCCTCTACATTCCTAGAAAGACTTGTATGTTAAACACAAATATGTAAACTGGCTTAATGGATCAAATGGAATTATTGAGCAAAATTTCATTTATAATAAAAATAAAATAACGCAAAAAGCGAACAATTTGCTGATTTTTCCGTTTAAGATTTTTTTTCCATTCAGTTTTAGGCCACTTTCATTTATTGATTTCGAGTTACAATGGTCCAAGCATCTTGAGAGGAGAAGTAATTTCATTCACATTTTACAATTGTTACTTATATATTGGACAAATATTTTATAAAACAACATTAACAATTTCCAATGTAAATTTAAGCATTGAGTTTTTTTATTGTAAAACTTATTAAAATATGTTCCAAAATCCCATGGTTACACCAAAATTTGGCATTTTCACCAAATTCTTTAAGAATTTTTCAACAGCATTTAGGCTTTTATTCATCATGTCACTTAGTTTTTGCTTGATTACTAATGATATTTTTTAATTTGCAATTATTTATTTTTGTTATATTACCAGAAGTTAGATCTGAGTTAGATGAATTTACATCTGTTACAAAACGTCTCAAGATAAATGCTTAGCAGAATATTCAAATATCTGATAAAAAAAACTAATAAAGTTTCGAAACTTCCTCCTTAAAACACACCACCCTTAAATCACTGCATTTCTGCTGCTGCAAAACTGTACACTTTCAAGGCTGGACCCCGTCGTCTTCGTCCGTGTCTGTTTGCCTTTGGGTTTTTTTCTCCGTGCGGACATTCCTCCGGTCATTGAACGCCGCCGTCCGTCCGTTCGTAGACGTCGCAAATTTTTTGTTGTTGTGCATTTTCTGAAACACACACACACACTTTGAAATCTTTTTGTTGGCCAAATCTGGCTGCCGGCTGTCTGACCACACAACCGCGAGGCCGGTTTTGTTGAGTCCGGCCTACCTTTTCGCCCATCGAATTCCATTTAATAATATGTGGCTGATGGTCAATAAGAGATCTCCGGGGTGGTGCGCCGGTCAGATCAGTCCTTTTGGAAACAGAGGGTTCCAAAAACATCATCAATCCCAAAAAATCATGCACACACAAACACACGTTCACAGGCAGACACTTTTGTACAAGCCGAGACATTCCATTCTTCGAGCGTCGTTGTCTCGGGAGATTGGGGGTCCTCCTCACAAATGCAGTCTCGCGATATTTTGCAGCATGCACCACACCATCAACTAACAACAACGAACGGTGGTAGGGTGATCTAAATCAATTCGTTTTTCACATCTTTTAATTATTTCTTTTTGAAGTTCAAAAAACAATACTGGAGTTTTTTTTAAAGGTCCAATAAACCAAATTTCCAGTTTTTGCTTTTTGGGTGTTTTTAGAACCGCCTTGAGTCAGGGGTATTAAAAAACACCCAAAAAGCAAAAACGGAAAATTTGGTTTATTGGTCCTTTTCAAAAAAAAAAGCTCCAGAATACTAAGTTTTTTGTTTTGCTTCAAAAAATAAATGAAAAAAAGTATAAAATTTGAAATAACGAGCCATGGTTTCAACATTTTAATAAAAAAGTGTTTTAAATACATCATACACCTGTCCAGTTATTTTGCCATCATTAGTATCCAAAATATCTAAGTATTGACGAAAAGTTTATTTTTGCGAAATATAATTTTTTTGCGGTGCAGAAAAATGCATTTTAAATGGTTTTCAGTTGATTAGGCTTCTATTTTCATGGAAATTTTAAAGTTTTTTTGGAAATTTTTTTTTTGCCCCCTGATTTTTCAGCCCAATTTTTAAAATAGTTTCCCTGGTCGGATTTTTTTTTTGCAAATGCGTCGTGAATCTAATTACTTCTTCTGCCATTCTCGAGTGACGAAATAGCCTACATATACCTTTCAATGCCAGTGTTGAAAAGTAGAACTTTTTGAAGAGAAAGGGAAGAAGAAAATGGGTTCTGAAAAGTTAAATTTTTCAGCACTGAAATGAGTGCTGAAAGTTCAACTTTTCAGCACTTAAGGTTAAATTTGCTTAACACATGGGATGTTTGACATAATTTTTTATTTCTGAAAGCGTTTTCGGAATTGCAAAAAAAAAAAATTATAAGCAACTCGTTGCAAAACATGATTTTTTCAGCACTTGTCGTGTTTATTCAACGAGGTTTACCGAGTACGTACGTTTCGTGCTGAAAAAATCTTCTTTTTGCAACTTGTTGCCTCAAATACTATTTTCTAATGTGCATGAAATTAGCTTCAAACTTGTCAAAAAAATTTAAGAAAAAAGACAGAAAGATTTTATGTCAACACTCAAATAGTCCAAAAATATAACTCAGGTGAAACTTTCAAAATTAAAATTCAGGTATTTGAGCATTTGAATAAGGCCTGATTTTACATTTTAGTCCATTTTTAAATGTTAGTTATGAATTTGGTGCTGTATCTCGGAAATCAGAGGTATAAAATCTTAAATGTATTCAGGACAAATTTAGGCCAATGAAAATTATGTTTCAAAATGTTGTCAAATTGCAATTCTAAATTAATTGTGGCGAATAAGGACAAAGCGCTTCTGGATTTAAAAATATTGGGAAATTCAATGTTAAATAAACAAAATGCATTTTTTTATATTTTCAAAAAAAAAAACAATCCGCTACCCTATGCGTGAAAAGAAAAACACCGGCAGTGGCCAATAATAATCCCAAAAGCAGCAGTCGCAGTCGCAGGAATTTCGTCCCAAAACCTAACCAAAATCTGAAAACGAACCGAAAAAAATAACAACAAAAGCACAACACTCTGACAACTATAACCAGGCCATGCCAGGCAAACAAGCAAGTGAGCGAGATGAACCAAAAAGAGTGGAAAGGGAAGGGGAGAGGAAAGACACAAAAAAATGAATCAATTCCAGGAAGGCGCGCTACTTGTGCGATGAGAATTTTGTCTGAAGAGAAGCGACAGAAGAAAACACAAAAAACCAGGAGAAGAAGAAGGACAAGCAGAGGGAAGGGGAAAAAAGAAAGAAACGATGCCGCGGCGGACTGGACACTCTCGGTGGACAATCAGGCAGGTCCAGGCCGTGTGGCCATTGAGACCGAGAGATGCATTCGGTCGTCGTGAGAGGCACATTCCAGCGCGGTCAGCGGCAGCAACGACGACGAGGACGAGACGCTGTGATGGTTTTGAATGAGATTTGAGAGTATTTTGATAATCTGGTTTTTAGATGCTAGAAAATACTCTTTTTTTAATGTTAGTGGACGTTTGTTGAAAAATGAGTGTTTTTCAACCACTAAACCCTCTAACGCCCGATTTTTTTTGAACAGTTTTATTTCTCCGTGTTCGGAAAGTAATTTTATACCGCTTTTATTCTACAAAAAAATTACCTGCTTTCGTTTTTCTTTATTCGTTTTAAAGTACTTTAACATCATTTAACTATTTTTTTTTCTAATTTTTTTATTGGTATCCAAAATCTTCAAATCACAACAAGTTTTTGAAAATTGAAGATTTTTTTTATTATTCTATCTTTTTCTGAATAAAAAATTAAAATTGTAAGGCCGTTGCAAATATTTTTCAAAGCTTATGTACCCCCCCCCCCCCTTTAAAATTGGTCCGAAAAATCAGCGGACAAAAAAATGCTTTTTCACAAAAAATATCAAAGTTCAAAAATCGTGAGACATGTAATTTTATGAGAAATTTAAAATTCTTTTCGAATCTGAAATAACCCAGAAGGGTCATTTTTTCATTTAGAACAAAAATTTTCATTTTAAAATTACGTGTTTTTTTCTAATTTTGTAGGGTTACATTTTAGAGTGTAACAATGTTTTAGAAAGTTGTAGAGCAGACAAAAAAAAATTTGATATGTAGACATAAGGGGTTTGCATGTATTCTTCACGAGTTATCGGAATTTTACAAAAAAGTTTTTTGAAAAAAATATGATTTTGACCATTTTTGACCAGTTTTTTGAACTTTAATCCCCTAATACTCAATCGTGTGCGTTTGAAAGTATTTTTTTCTGAAAGTTCAGCTAATTTTGCATAAGAATTGGATGATTGTTGTGACTCGTGCATTGCGAGAATCATATTTTTTTCATTTTTTTTTTGTGAAGGGTGAGTGTATCTGGTTTGTTTTTTTATTTTGAAAAATCCCCACATACAAGCAGCGCATAAGCCACAGTAATCGTCCAAGGGGTCATTCTTATGCAAAAATAGCTTAACTTTCCGAAAAATTACTTTCAAACGCACACGATTGAGTTTTTGGGTTAAAAATTCGAAAAACTAGTCAAAAATTGTCAAAATCATAACTTTTTCAAAAAACTTTCTTGTAAAATTCCGATAAATCGTGAAGAATACATGCAAATCCCTTAGGACTATATATCAAAATTTTTTGTCAGCTCTACAACTTTGTAGCACATTGTTACAATCAAAAAAGTAACCCTACAAAGAAAAAAAATGTTCTAAATGAAAAAATTACCCTTCTGGGTTATTTCAGATTCGAAAAGTACATTAAATTTCCCACAAAATGACATGTCTCACGATTTTTAACAATTGAGTAACGGGAAAAGGCAGCGATATTAAAACTATTTTTTTTTATTTCTTTGATGAAAAATACGTTTTTTTTTCGTATTTTTGAGTACACCATCAAATCGGGCGTCTAATTTTACACTAAAGTCCCTTTGATATCAAATTTCTATCTCTTCACGGTTGCGAGCTACAAATCACTGAAAAACGTGTCTTAGTAAAAAAAAACCAGAAAAATGAAAAGGGTCGTACCACCCCACCGTCACGAGGACGAGATATCGAAAAATGGACCTCGAATTCGGGATCACCAAAATTACCCCTTAGAGCAAAGTCTCACGAAAATCGAAGAGGGGTCGGTGCAACTTTTTCCGATTTCGTGTGAGTTGGTGGAGAATTACCCATGGGGTTCGGGTTCGATTCTCGCCTTATCCTCCTGGCCTTCTATAGGATGGGGAAGTAAAACGTCGGTCCATTTGTGTAAAAGAGGGTTTGGGTGACTCACCAAACATAACCTTCGGACGCCTAGAAATGAGCAGAAACTGGCAACAGAGCCCACAAAAGACCTGGGGATCGTTAAAGTGGATTGCTTTCCTTTTTTTTTGGCAAAGTCAAGAAGGAGGCCAAAAACCTAAAAATAAAAATAAAATGTTTTTACGATTTTTTATTCCTAGTTTTTTTTCGGTTGATTAGACTTCTAATTTCATAAAAAAATTAAGTTTATTTAAATAAAATTGGCTTCTAGTTTTTCCGGTTGATCAACTTTCTATTTAAATTAGAAAAAATAAAGTTTTTTGAAAAAAAAAAATTTGCTTCCTGATTGCTAATCTAATTTTTGAAATACAAGTAGCAAAATCATATTGAAAAAAACTTGATTTCTGATTTTTTTCGGTTGATTAGACTTCTAATTTCATTAAAAAATTAAGTTCATCGAATAAAAAATTGGTTTCTAGTTTTTCTTCGGTTGATCAACTTTCTATTTAAATAAAATAAATGAAGTTTATCGAATAAAAATTTGCTTTCTGATTGCTAATCTGATAATTGAAATACAACAAGGCAATTTTTATAAAAAAAAAACTTGGTTTCTTTTCTACTAAAGCTGGCCTATTTGATCTTTGAACATGGAAAATAATATAAAAAAAGTGTTTTCAAGGTTATTTGTTGTATGAATGAAATATGTCATTTTGCATCATTAATTTTTGAATACAATTCCCTTTGCAATGTTGCGGGCTGATAATAAAAATAGGCCATGTGAGTATTCATGAATCTGTACCTTGAGAAGGAAATTTTTACAGAAGTTGTAGGTTTTGGAAAAAAGATGCACGAAAAAAAATCTTTTGTCACAATTTAACACAAGTTTTTTTCACTAAAGTTAAATTTCCATAATAAGTATCATTTTAACTTTGAAATTGTTTGATTTATTTAAAAGATCAAAAAAGGCACCGGATTTAATGTTATTTTTATCTTTTTTTATTATTTTATAAAAATCGAAACGTTGGATAAAGTACACAAATAAGTGTTTCAGCTGCTTTCAATGACTGCAAGCCGAAAATCCTTCTGAAATTAATCAACACAGTCGAAAAAGCCACAGTTATTTTTATCGAAATATTGACATGCAAAATTTGTATTTTTTTTTGTGCAAGGTGAAAATTGCAGTGTAAATGAAACCTGTGTGATTTTTTTTTCAATAAAAATATTTTTAATTTTTTTAACAACAAGCAAATTTCTCAAAAGCATTAAACAAATATGGCGAACTGCTTTGGATTTTTATTAATTTTTCTGTTGTTACACATATTTTTTAAGCTATTCACAATATATTTTTTCTTGTTTTCATATAAATAAATTTTAAATTTATTTAAAAATTCAAATTTTATTCATGATCCAATTCATACCGTGAATATTACCATTCAGTTTATCCCCTCAAAATTTTCGCCACCAAATAATCTCATCAGCTTGCTCCAGAATCCAGAATCATCCTCGTTCCCCTCACTCGATGCGCTAGTTGTGCGATGCATTTGCTTTGAAGTTGCTACCAGGCAAGCTTTTCTTGGCCTTGCTCTCGAAGAATGCACTGCTTAGTGCGGAACAAGTTCTCAGTTCACGGACGGAACCGCGTCGTCTTCCTTTCACCCGGAAGCTTTTGTTCCAATTTTTGTGCAAAATTAATTTCGCTTGCCGCGAACGAATTCTTTGCCGGTTGGCAAAGAAACTATTATTACGAGAAGGGCTTTTATTATGATTTTCGGGCTGGATCTGCCTTCCCCGTCGTCACTGTAACGAAAGCGGTAGTTTCCGTTTGAGTTTACTTTAAAACGGCATTAAATTCAACATAAATTGCATGAAATTTTTTATCGGAAGTCAATGCAGCTTCCCATTACATTCCACTTTTTGTAACTTTTTTTCTCCACGCCGCCCCAAAAATGGCTGGAATTTTTCACAATCAATCTCAGTTCCTTTTTTTCCACTTGCTGTTATTGTCTGCATTTCTTCGTCGTTGATGGATGCCGCGTCGGGGTTGCCCCGCTGGAATGTACGGAATTGTACAGAGGCGCCGACTAGTCCAAAATGTTGGGGGGGCACGGTTGTTTTCCAAAATCGTTAGGTGATAGTGGCGATTTGATGTTTAAGTTTATTGTATATCACGAATTTTACCAATTTGAATATTACGATGTGATAACAGTTTTTTTTTCATAAGGAATCCATTTTTTTTTTTTTGAAAGAGATAATTTATTAAAACGTGATTGAGAATGTTTATTGGGGGATTTTTTTATATGTTTGGAAGGCGAATTCCTTCTAATTGGCATATTCTCACTTATTTTCTAGAAGTAACAGTCAATAATAAAAATGATCAGGTATTTAAAATTCAACAACACAAATATTCTAAAAATGAAAACAAAAGTAAAAAGCAAAAATTTTGAACTTTAGAAATTGGAAAATACACATTAAAAAACTTTTTTTTTTTCAAATCTGCAATTTAGAAAAAAAAATAACAGAAAAAAAATATTCCAAAATTTAAAAAAAAAAGTTTAGAAAACCCTACGGTTAAAAAACTTATGGCTTAAAAATGTTAAGAAATCAAAAGTTGAAATTCAGAAATTTAAAAAATCAGAAATTTGGAAATTACAAAAAAAAATCAATGTTTAAAAAATCGAAAATTTTATATCAAATTATTTGTTAAGAATTTAAAAATATAAGAATTTAAGAATTTAAGAATTTAAGAATTTAAGAATTTAAGAATTTAAGAATTTAAGAATTTAAGAATTTAAGAATTTAAGAATTTAAGAATTTAAGAATTTAAGAATTTAAGAATTTAAGAATTTAAGAATTTAAATTTAAATTTAAAATTTAAGAATTTAAATTTAAGAATTTAAGAATTTAAATTTAAGAATTTAAGAATTTAAAATTTAAGAATTTAAGAATTTAAGAATTTAAGAATTTAAGAATTTAAAAATTTAAGAATTGAGGAATTTAAGAATTTAAGAATTCAAGAATTTAAGAATTTAAGAATTTAAGAATTGAGGAATTTAAGAATTTAAGAATTTTAGAATTTTAGAATTTTAGAATTTTAGAATTTTAGAATTTTAGAATTTTATTTATATTTTAGAATATTAGAATTTTAGAATTTTAGAATTTTAGAATTTTAGAATTTAAGAATAACTAAAAAGATACACAAACGGTTTTTAATAAAATCAAAAAAAGCATTATGACAATTTGATACGACCAAAAATTTGCATTTTTTTGGTCAAGAAAAAAATTACCTAAAATTACTCAAAAAAATATCGAATTTATCAGCATTTTTTTAAATGTAAAGTTTTCATCAAATGACCATTTTGAAAAGTGTTTCAGTTCATTTTCGCTAAATCCTGATCTACAATGGCAAATCGCAGAATGTTGCGTCTGAAAACTTGATGATTGTTTTGGCAAGAGTTTGCGTAAGTTTGCTCTTGTATACTAAGCTTGCTGGTTTTCCTACCTAGTTAGCATAAGAGAGCGCAGTAGTATAGATGAAACGTTGTCGATTTAGAAAACAACAAATGTTTTTGAACTATTTTACAGATTCGCTTACAAGAATTCTATCTAATTCCAATTCAGTTTTGAATATTATTTTCAATTATTTCTGTGATTTTTTTTTTGTAATATTTAAAATAAGAATATTTTTCTTCCAAAATTTCTGGGGGGGCACAATGTATGGGCTGCCCCCCCTGCCCAAATTTAAGGGGGGCAAAAAGTACCGTGCCCCCCCAGAGTCGGCGCCCCTGGAATTGTATTTAAAATTTGAAAATCATCCCAAAAACGACGATCGCCGTGTGGAAATGGTGGTGAAAACAAGCAAAATGCAGCTTAAAAATGCACGCTGGATGCGCATTTGTTGCACTTGCTGATGGTGGTTTATTTAGTGAAAGTTTATGGTTTTTCGAAAAATTTATTGAGTTTACGTTCAATTTTCGCTGTAAACCTATTGCCTTGTCAAAACTAAAATTAAAAACATTCTGTTCGAGAATTGGAGCCAAGCACAACGTTCACCTGACCCAAAAAAAAAAGACAAAATGCGTACTCCTACTACAATTAATCTCCAAGGTACACATGATTCAACACCCCAAGTACATCATCCAGACTGCAATCGGCGAATCAACGACCCAGTTCAACAATCTCTTTGGAATTTCCCGACGCATCCCCAAAGTCACGGTCGCACACTGTCGAGGTATCGCGCGCGCGCCCTCTTGAATACCTTGAAACAGGAGTTCAGAAGCCGAATTACGAGCGGCCCAAAAGACATCTCCGACGAAATCTCTCAACGCAAGTCCTGTCGCGAGTTCACACGAAAAAGACAACACAGCTTTTATTGCGCGTCTCCTTTATGGGGTTTTTGGGTCGTTTCGCCGAACGGTCGTTTCGACGATTCGGTTTGACTTCTTATTTTTATAATATCTGTGGAATGACCCAACACTGTTTGCTATTACAATCGTTGTGTAATTTGCCAGAATTGCAATGTTTACGAATAGGTCATTTCACCGAAAACAAAACAGCCATCAGATGAACACCGTCTTTCAATTAAATAACCTTCGGTAAAATGGCTTATATCGGTGTTTTATAACCTAATAGGCCATTTCACCGAATTGCAAATTTTATCGAATAATTCATTCATTGGATAACCGAAGTGGCCATTTCATCGAAAAAGAGGTAGAAATTAGATAAACACATTCTAAGAAATGGCTTTCGATTAAATTGGCCAAACATTGCCTAATAGGTCATTTCATCGAATTAGAGAAATGGCCATTTCACCGAATAGGCAACCGAATAACCATGTAGGCTGGAGCATGCCATTTCACCGAAAATGAAGCGGTCGTTCGATGAAATAACTTTTCGACGAAACAACTTTCGGTGAAACGAGCCCCACTCTCCCTTCGAGGCTCCAAGTGTGCGAGGAACCACCAAACAAAACAGAGACCTCGCACCGTCATCAACACCGTCCTACACACACTCGGGTGAAGAATTGGAGAATGACGCTGGTCGCGCAGGACGCCGGCCGGAACGAGGGGGGGTCCAAACGAGCGTCCCGGGGCCAACCGCGGCGGCTCTCTCATAAGGAGACGGAGAAAAATGAGATTTCTCAAATCGATTAAATCTGATGCTGACGAGACGACGCGAGACTTTGGAGTTCAAGGGAGGGGGGGTTAAGGTCTCGCCCAAAAGGTGGTGGAATGTGGTGGTTCTGGACCAGGTTAAGGCCTGCGCTGAAGGTTCGAGGGGAAACGCTGGTGGGGGAGGTGAGGTTCGCGGGCTGGTTAGAAAGGGCGATATTTATGATTGTTTGAAGTGACCGACGCGAATCAAACACCAAATCAGAGAGGGGAGGAGAGAAATGTGGCGCGCCAGAAGATGAGCACAGGGATGAAGAGACGAGTCAATTCATCAACATATCGAAAACAACAATTTAGCAACTCAACAACACGGTATTTTATCAATTCTACAACTTTGCAACTCAACAACACTACAACTCAACAACTCTACAATTCGACAACTCTACAACTCTGCAACTCAACAACTTAACAACTCTATAACTCTACAACTCTACAATTCTACAACTCTACAACACTACAATTCGACAACTCTACAACTCTATAACTTAACAACTCTAAAACCTACAACTTTACAGCTCTACAACTCTAGAGTTGTAGACTCTGCAGCTCAACAAGTCAACAACTCAAAAACGAAGTCACAACCTTCAACCCTGTCTCCACAAATTGGTTCCACGATCCGCACACAATCGCGCACACTCTCACACTCTTGCAACAGGGTCCTCCTAAGTAGGTTTCCGGAGTTCCAGCAGCGTGTGTTCGCGCCAGGCTCAGCCTAGAGGTTGAATGAATACGTGCGAAGAGGCTTGTGGACTTGCGGGGACGAGGAAGGGGTCGGATGATGAAAACACAACAAGGAACAAATTTCCAGGAAATTTTCGGGTTGAAAACAGAGCGTCGACAACAAACTATATACAGCAGACAGGCACTCGGGATCTTGGGACGGGGGAGGAGGTGGTTTGGTACGTCTTGTTTTGAAGGTGGTTGAGACATTGTTTGGGATGAGATTTTTTTTTAATTTTGATATTGCTGATCTAAAGCTATTTGTGTTTTCTCTTAAAGTACAGATAGATGCAAATGTAGAATTGTTCTAAAAAAGATAGATATTTGCCAACGAATTGAATTCTAACGCAACTTTTCTTTTTTTATATTTTCAGGTATGTCTACAATGTCTACATTTAAAAATTTGAGGAAATTTACCCATAAACTTGATCCAGCTTACCGTTTTCGCGGAATTTCGCCAAATTTCTTTCTGAAAACAACTCTAAAATTACGAGTAAATCGTGCTCAAACGACCAACAGACGTCGCCGCCATAATCCTCAAAAATGACCACATTGCTATTTCTACTAGTGCACTAATCCTCCTAGAACGCTACCGAGTTATTACTCAAAAGCCAACTTCTGGGAATTGTGCATTAAATTCGCGTAAAAATTCCTCCCAGTATGAATCATTGAACAGCAAAAAAAACAAGAAGCTCGCGGCGTCATCGCGCCGTTAGTCGCCCATCGCCGTCAATGTGAGTAATCCGTCATCACTAATTAATATACTCTACTAACCTCTTAGTCAGTCGTCAGACGAGCTGGCAAACAACAACAGCCCCCCGTCACCACCCTGGCGTGGCGTGGCTAATAGTTTTGCCCTATTCTAGCGCCATAGTAACACTACTCCACTAGGCAGTGTGGTAGTCATCCAGTAAGCCCAACTTACGTAAGCCGAGCGAGGGCTTCGCCAGTTCTTCCAGCTCACGTGCATTTCCACATTTTTTCCCGCGTCAATCAGCCGGGCTGTGAGTGAGGGTGGTGGCTATGGTGACGTTGAGTAGTTCCCAGTGTCGCCGAAGCACGGCGGGAAGAATTTAGGGGTCGAAAGTGGACTAATATCGTTCAAGATCTTCAATTAATACTTCATTTGTGGATTGATACGATGCACAGCAAAAAAATCCGATATTTTTTTTGCATATCGCCTTTGTAATAAATGTTATGTAATATTACATGTAATGTATGTAATATTACATGCACAAATGTGGCTAATCAGGTGACACTGAGAAACAAAAACTTTTTTTTGAGCAAATCCATGCCAAATAGAGAATCGGTTGTACCGGACCTCTCCGATTTCAATGAAACTTTGTAGACATGTTATCCAACGTTTATATAAGTCATTTTTGTGTATATGGAGCCAGTTTCACTCGATAATGACATTTGAGAAGGGCGTAAGTGTTTTAAATATTTTTGTATTTCGTAAATATTTCTGTATCTCAGATTTTTTAGTTTAAAAGTCAAATTTGAAGGTGAGCCCACGATTTTTTTTCGTTCTAAATTTTTGTGAAAATAGCCTAAGATGTTACGAATAGACTCACGAAAAATGCAGGATGGAGCAACTCTCCTAAAAAAATAACAAAAATCATTTACTGAAACTGTTTTTTTGAAAAGTGGTCTAAACGTCAAAATTTTCAAAACCCGAATATGGGAATCGATTTTCCAGACAATTTTACATAAAAGTCTCCATATTGACCACTTTCCTAAGTTCAATCCTTGTAAAGTTACAGCGGTTTAAAAAATGAAAATGTTGAAAATTTGTTTTTTTTTTTTGCATGGCTTTTGACAATTTTTATATGACAGACATGATTTTTCAATCTCGTAAATATTTTTACTACAATCCACTGAACTATATTGAAAAAAAAAACTGTTTTCAGTTATGAGCAATGTAATTAGCTTATATCCGTAACCCTATACTTCCAATTAAAATGTGGTCAAAGACAATCTTATGGAAAGTTGGACGAGCTTTCCGGTAAAAATATTTACGAGACTGAAAAATCAAGTCCGTCACAGAAATTGTCAAAAACCATCAAAAAAACATTTTTTTTCAGCATTTTTTTTAAAACCGCGTTCGACTTAGGATTTTTTTCACTAGGATTGGATTTAGGACATTGGTAAATATGGAGACTTTTCTGTAAAATTGTCTGGAGCATCGATTCCCGTATTCAGTTTTTGAAAATGTTGAAAACAGTTTCAGTTAATGCTTTTTGTATTTTTCAGGAGAGTTGCTCCAAACCTCAATTTTTTGTGGTTTTGTCCATCACTTTCCACCAACTATCACATTGTGCGTCCCTTTTTGGCTCATTCAATCGCGCGAAATACTATACGCCACAGTGTAGCTACTACTACTATGAACCCTGACCATAATGCAAGCCACCCTGCTGATTAGTGAGTGCTACCGGTTTACCACCCGGTTCGGAATGACGCTTGATTGGATGATTCATCGCCGCGAGTGTGTGGGCAATTGCACTGCCGTTTTACGGCGATATGATGTATACGCCATTGAGGTGATTTTGCTGTAGACACGATTTTATGTTTTTGTTCATTTTTTCAATTTAAAATGAATAATTTAAGGTCTGCTCTGTAGAAACTGTTAAAAAGTACAATAAAAATGTGGCCCCTACAAAATTTCTTGATTTTTCCTATTCTCTACGATTTTAAACCACAAACATCATTTGGCCGTAAAAATAGCAATAAAAAATCACTAGTTTTCCTTCCCAATGATGTATGTATACATTGCTCGATCAATGCAAGCTATATGTTTTGTGCCAGCTATTTTGACAGCTGAACGGATTAAGGGAATGCATTGTCCACGTGGATATTTTAAGGGGGGGAGGTATTAGGGTGCGTTCTTTTATTACGTAACGCAATTAAGGGGGGGGGGTCGGAGGCCATGTTACGCTCCATACAATTTTTTTTTAAATTTGTATGGAAATTTTGTTACGAGGAGGAGGGAGGGGGTCTAAAAATCCGATTTTTTGCGTTACATAATAAAAGAACGTTCCCTTAGCGATTGTCTACGCTCCATAAAAACATTTTTGCATGTCCGTAAGAGAGGAGGGTAGGTCCAGAATTTTCAAAAAAGTGTCTACGTGGGTGTGGATAAGGTGTCATCTATTAAGTACGTCACATTAAAATCAGCCAAAATTTACTACACCCCCCTTTGTCACGATTTCCCTATGCTCACGCTTACTCAAAGCCCCCCACGCTTACTCAAAGCCCCCCTCTTCCCTCAGAACGTGACGTACTTTATGGATGACGCCTAAGAATTAAATCGAAATAATGCAATAAATTATTTCCCAGTCTTGATTTGGTCCCAAAACCTCAAATCAACATTCAAACAGTATTGAATTTGACTTCTATCAATTCTCAATGTATACATACATCATGATGAGTAAAATTGGCGTATACATCATTGTTTGTTTGCTTAATAAAATGGGCCCTAGAGCAGCTTTTTGAAAAATTCTTTCGTCAGGAGGTAGCTTTTAAGATTCTTTATCAGACTGTACAATAAAATTGAAAATGTCCAAAATGGCGTATACATCATATCGCCGTAAAACGGCAGTGCAGTCAATTCGCGTTGCACTTTTTTGTTTTGTTTTACGCGGGCTCGATTTGGCCGTAATTTTTTATGACACACACACCCGTCCGTGCGCTTTCGATTTCCTTTGAGTGCGTGGGAAACTTTTTCCATTAAAGCTGCCACCCACACGCCGAGTCAGTGCGTAGAATATGGGGGTGGTGGTGGTGGTGGATTTTCCCGATGCTTGTTTGTGTGTGGGATGTGGAAGGAGGAGTTGGATTTTAGGTGCAGATCTGATGCCCATCGGTACAAATTGTGAATTTCCGTTGACTTTTAGCCATCAATGAAATTGTTTGCTTTTGAAGCTTTCGATTGACGTCACTTCCCCCGGGGGTGGGTGGAAAGAAGTTTGATGTTATCTTTTGAAGAAAAGTAAAATTTCCACGTCGTTGAATCAAAATTAAGTTGAAAATAATTTAAACCAATACTTTGGAAAGTATTTGCCTGTGTCGAAGACGGTTATTGAATGCCATGAATTGCTTTGTTGGAAGAAGTTCGCTAAATAAATTTTAACACACGCAATTTCAAAACTTCCATGTATTTAAAGCGGAAGAAGTAATTTATTGTACACGATTTGTAAATTAGATTAAAAATTTAACCGGCAAAAGCTAAAAGGCAATGTGGTTAATGGATGAGGCCTGATATCACCAACTAGAATTTCGAGTTGGGTAATTCTCTCTACCTACACGAAGAAAAAAGAGTTCCCAAAATCGTGAACAAGCGTTCATGAAAATGGGAACCTCGAACAAAGTGTTCAAATCCCATGGTACGATTTTGAAAAACGTACCATGAAATTTGAACACTTTGTTCGTGGTTCCCATTTTCATGAACGGTTGTTCACGATTTTGGGAACTCTTTTTTCTCCGTGTACTCACACAAAATCGGGAAAAGTCGCCCCGACTCCTCTTCGATTTGCGTGAAACTTTGTCCTAAGGGGTAACTTTTGTCCCTATTTACGCATCCGAGGTCCGTTTTTTTTATATCTCGTGACGGATGGGCGGTACCCTTTCATTTTTGAACATGCGAAAAAATAGGTGTTTTTCAATTATTTGCAGCCTGAAATGGTGATGAGATAGAAATTTGATTTCAAAGGGATTTTTATGTAAAATTAGACGCCTGATTTTTACATTGGCTCTTCTGGGTCAATGTAGATTAGAAAGTACATTAAATTTCCCTTAAAATGACATGTTCCAAAAAATGTACCGTCGAGTAACGGAAAATGGGAGAGTTATTAAAACTTTTTTAGTGTTTTTTCGATAAAAAACAGGTTTTTTTTTTGGAATACTGAGTAGGGGAAATTCTCGTATGTTTGGCAGGTTCAGCATTCGCTCCTAACTCCATCCAATGTGCTTATTTTCACTATTTAAACAACTAATTTTGCAAAACTTTTGATAGAAACTTGCTTGCTCACTTCTCATTGAGCTATTTATCACTCGATTTCAGTTGAAAACTTTTAATTAGCTTTAATTGAATGTCAAAGTTCTGACCTGCCAACATTAGAGGCACGCTGGAATTAGATGCTGTTCCCCTATGCCATTAAATCGAGCGTACAATTTTACATAAAAGACAAAGATAATGTTGAGTTGATCTAGAGAAACCGATAAAAATTGGTTTATCTGTATTTATCATTAATGTTATTCTCTAAAGAATGGTTTTTAAAATATTGTTTGCCACGTTTTCTGTAATCATTTATGTAAAAAATAAGAAACTTCTAAAACTCGAGAAAAAAAATTAACAGTTGCATAAATTTATATTTTGATTCTGCAATTATTCATTCAAAATTCACATTGTCACTCATATCAATTGACAATTCAGAAAATTTATTTAAAATTTTACTGAATCATATGCGATCAATTCATTTGACATGTTACAATCACCGAAAATGTTCTGCGACTTCAAAACATTTTCATTTAATTTTGGATTAATCCAAACAATTGTTTGTTTTTGCAAAGGTCCAATAAACAAAATATAGATTTTAATAATAATATAAAAACGTTACTTAATCCACCATTAGGTGGTTGGTGCCTTCCTCACATTTTGATTGTAATGCTAGGTAATATCTGAGATCCGGCCTCCACAAAGTTCATAAATAACACTTAAGTGCTTATAACTTTTGATAGGGTTGTCAGATCTTCAATCTTTTGAACTCGTTTTCGTTTTTCTCGTTTTGAACCTTTCTAAAAATGTATAACATGACGAGGTTTCTTACAAAAACCACCCTTTTTACAATCTTCCGGACTTATGTTAAATTCATTTTTTTAGCATAACTTTTGAAGTACTGAACTAAAATTTATCATTTTCAATAGCGACTTATGGGACCCCAAAACGGTCCAAATCGGGTCAGCCAGTGCCGTGATAACTCAGTGCAAATTTTTTTGATCAACATCCCACCACACACACAGACATTTGCTCAAAATTTTATTCTGAGTCGATATGTATACATGAAGGTGGGTCTAGGAGGTCAAATTAAGAATTTCGTTTTTCGAGTGATTTCGTAGCCTTTCCTCAGTAAGGTGAGGAAGGCAAAAATATAATAAAAAGAATGACAAGACATAGTCTTAACATTTCAATGAAAAAGTGTTTTAAAATGCATTTTTTACTAGTTCAGTTGTTTTACAATCATTTGTTTTCAAAAATGTTTTCATTGAATTTTTTAAGTTTTTTTTTGAGAAACATGTTTTTGTCGCTTTTAGCCTTTTGTGTTTAGACTATTAGGTAAGGATTGGAAGCTTTTTTAATTTTTTTTTTAATGTAGGAATTGTGCCAATTTAAAATTGGAAATAAAATAAAGGAACTATTTCCATTTATGAACACTTTTTCTATAGTGGATCCTCTGAAGGTTGTTTTTTTGATGAAAAATAATTAAATAACAAATTCAAGCGGGTTATTTCTAAACTGTAAACAAACAAAAAAAAATGGTAATATTACTTTGAGAATGTTGACAGATTTTGTATCACAAAAAAAAATATTTACATTACATCTGGAACTTATGAAATGTTATTCAGTTCTTGCTTATTTAGTTATTTAAACTACTCTAAAGTGACTTAGGATTTTTAGATCCAATATGGCGATGTTGAAATAGTGATAAAATGCAATTGATCATTGCGAAAACAATCAACCATTCAAATTTGACTACAATGGATCGCAGAATTCGAATTTTATGTTAAATTTGTAATGCAATGTATGAAAAAAATACGACAAAATGTGTTTGTTCATTGTTTGATTATCCAAGTCCCATACAAATATTCGTTTAATAAACCATACAATATTTTTTCAAGCTTCAAAATGCATTTTGTAGATCTGAACAAAACCTATAAATTGCTTTTAAAAAAATGCGTTTTCTGTGATCATTTATGTAAAAAAATAAGAAACTTCTCAAACTGAACAGTGGCAAAAATTTATATTTTGATTCTGCAATTATTTATTCAAAATTCACATTTTCACTCATATCACATTGTATATCATAGAGATATAGAAAAAAAAAAAACAAATAAATTTGGAGCTGCGTAGTAAGCATTAACCTTGTACCATTCATTTGGCCGTCGTCGTCGTAATTTCTCTCCACTTCCTCGTCTCGTCGTCGTCGTGTCGCGCCGGTTTTCTCTCCGTCACTCTCGCGGGCGCGCTCTCCACCACATTCTTTCCGTGTGTCTGCCACTTACTCCATTTCAGCCATATATGAACGAGCTACAATTTGCCCCGTGTATATTCATAATGCCGATGCCAGCCGAGACAGACACTACTAATATGTGGCCTCATATCACGTGTATGTGTGTGTGCGCACTAACACCACTCACCACCGCATTAGTAGCCGCGCGATCTTCGCGAGAGGCACCTACGGAGATGGAACTCACTCGCGAGGTCACTCGCGCGATCGTCCGCGCAAAGTGTGCGAACTTCTCACACACACCCACACCCGCGCGCGTCGCATACTTCTTATTGTTCTTATGTTGCCGCCGTCGTCGAAAGGGGGCCGTCGCGGAACGTGTTTCTGTCTGTCCGGCTTCTCTTTCGCCATTTCGGCTAGATGCGCAGTTTCCTGGCCGACGGCGACTCTATGAGCTCAAGTGATATCACGCGCGGGTCGGCCATTTTGGTTTTTTTTTTCGCGAACGTGTGCTTGGCGGAGGCGCTCGCCGCCATGCGGTTTTTCGGGGTGGACTTCGCAGAAATGGCGGATCGTCGCGTGGTTGGTGTATTAGATTTTATGAAATATATTTCGAAAATGTTAATTTCATTTTGATTGTTACAGTGATTTTAAATACGTAAATGTTGTATTTTTTTTAATTAAACAAAAAAAATCTTGCGAAAAGAAGCTTTAATCGAATATTTTTAAACGCAAATTTAGTTTGCTGTAGGTTTGGTATGTTATTTAATGATGACCTACCTTTGCAAAATGCCAAATCAAAGAATTAAAAAAAATGCTGATAACTAGGGAACTCCGTGTACCGGTCACAACAAATTCTGATGTTCGTTTTCAGTTAATAGTCACTGAAAACTGCACAACTGAAATTTTCAGTTAGTTTTTCGCTGAACATCAGTTAAAATTTGTATGGAGCTGTCAAAGATTGCTGAAATTTCAGCCAATTTTCGTTTACTAAAAATTTCAATTGTGCAGATTTCAGTAAATTTAACTGAATATGAACGAGCTACAATTTGCAGTTATGATAAACTGGAGTGTTGGCAGATAAAAAAATTGTCTACAGTCCAGACTCGATTATCCGAACGCTTCCCGGGCAGACGGTAATAACAAAATTCATGCCATTTCATTAACAAATATTGTTAAAATAACTGAAAGTGTTATGAAATCTTCTTGAATAATCCATTTTTGCATAAGAGTTTAATAACAGTTTATGTTACCATAACCAAATTTGTTATTGGTCTGATATTGGTTGACAGCCATAACAACTTTGGAATAACATTTTTTGTTATGGAAGAATACCTCCAACTGTAATTGGGATGATCCGATTAGTTGTGTAAATAACAAAAATAATAACAAATGTTATTAGTCTGTTATTACAATAACAATCCAATAACAAAAAAATCATAACGACTAATAACAAATCTTGTTATAAAAACATAAAATGTTATTGGCCTAGTTCAAATATCAAAAAATGTTATTCCCACGTTACTTCCGTCTGCTCGGGTTTGGAAAAAACTCACATCGGATAATCGAATTTTCGGATAATCGAACCAGGAAAAAAATGATTTTTCGCTGTCTTATTGTTGATGTAAAGCTTAAGTGTGACCCATAAACTACCCTAAAATGATCTAGATTTTTTAAATCCAAGATGGCGGCCAAAATGGTGATCCCGAGCAGACGGAAATAACTTGGGAAGGTCAGTTTTTGATATTGTGAGAAGATCGAAATATGTTATTGGGATGATCGGATTAGTTGTTAAAATAACAAAAATCAATAACAAAGATTTGTTCGAAGAATAACTTAAACTGTTATTATGTTGTTATTGCAATAACAAACCAATAACACAGAAGGAATCATGAAGGAATAACAAGATTTGTTATTTTGTGCGGAGAGGTGGAGCAGCATAATAACAAAAATGTTATTGCACTGGTATGTCTCCATAACAAAAAAGTTATTGTTTTGGTTTATTTATAATTTGCAAATAAACCTGCAGTTGCCATAACTCCTCTGTACTAGTCAGGGCTGTAGAGTCAGGTACCTCCAAGCGACTTTGAATCCATACTTTGAAGACAACTCCGACACTGGATGCAGGATATGACGTCAACGACGACTTTAGCTCTCCAAAAATACCCGACTTCACAGATTCCGACTCCAAGTAAAAGTTGCTGAAAATTAGATGAATCCGATGCAGTCTCCGAGGTCACACTCCAGCTCGAACTTCAACGTCAGCTCCGACTTCCTGGCTCTGTGAAAATAATAACAGTTTTTGTTATTCACACTTCAAAAATTCTCAATAAATAAATCAATTCCGTTAGCGAATATAACAAAATAAAAAAAAAGAACTCTCAAAAGTTAATTTATCGGATTAATTTTAGCTTGAAACCCCATTTCATGGTGAAATAATGACCCCGATGAAATTGGTCAAAATTATTTCATAGTTCTAGCCAATTTTAGTAAAATCCCTTAGGGGGTATATCAAATAATTAAAAAAATCAACTTTCAAAATTTCAACTTTTTAGAATAATTTTAGCTTAAGGACCCCATTTCATGGCCAAAATAATGACCCCGACGAAATTGGTCAAAATTATCCCATAGTTCTAACCATTTTAAACTAAGTCCTTTAGGGGATATATCAAATTAAAAAATCAACTTTCAAAATTTCAACTTTTTATAATAATTTTAGCTTAAGGACCCCATTTCATGGCCAAAATAATGACCCCGACGAAATTGGTCAAAATTATCCCATAGTTCTAGCCAATTTTAGTAAAATCCCTTAGGGGGTATATCAAATAATTAAAAAAATCAACTTTCAAAATTTCAACTTTTTATAATAATTTTAGCTTAAGGACCCCATTTCATGGCCAAAATAATGACCCTGACGAAATTGGTCAAAATTATCCCATAGTTCTAACCATTTTAAATTAAGTCCTTTAGGGGGTATATCAAATAATTAAAAAAATCAACTTTCAAAATTTCAACTTTTTAGAATAATTTTAGCTTAAGGACCCCATTTCATGGCCAAAATAATGACCCTGACGAAATTGGTAAAAATTATCCCATAGTTCTAACCATTTTAAACTAAGTCCTTTAGGGGGTATATCAAATAATTAAAAAAATCAACTTTCAAAATTTCAACTTTTTAGAATAATTTTAGCTTAAGGACCCCATTTCATGACCAAAATAATGATCCCGATGAAATTGGTAAAAATTATCCCATAGTTCTAGCCAATTTTAACAAAGTCCCTTAGGGGTATATCAAATAATTAAAAAATCAACTTTCAAAATTTCAACTTTTTAGAATAATTTTAGCTTAAGGACCCCATTTCATGGCCAAAATAATGACCCTGACGAAATTGGTAAAAATTATCCCATAGTTCTAACCATTTTAAACTAAGTCCTTTAGGGGGTATATCAAATAATTAAAAAAATCAACTTTCAAAATTTCAACTTTTTAGAATAATTTTAGCTTAAGGACCCCATTTCATGGCCAAAATAATGACCCCGACGAAATTGGTCAAAATTATCCCATAGTTCTAACCATTTTAAACTAAGTCCTTTAGGGGGTATATCAAATAATTAAAAAAATCAACTTTCAAAATTTCAACTTTTTAGAATAATTTTAGCTTAAGGACCCCATTTCATGGCCAAAATAATGACCCCGACGAAATTGGTCAAAATTATCCCATAGTTCTAGCCAATTTTAGCAAAGTCCCTTAGGGGTATATCAAATAATTTAAAAATCAACTTCCAATATTTCAACTTTTAGAATAATTTTAGCTTAAGGACCCCATTTCATGGCCAAAATATTGACCCCGACGAAATTAGACAAAATTATCCCAAAGATCTAAACATATTTAACAAAAGAAAAATAATAACAGATTGTGTTATGGACACTTAGAAACTTTTCCATTTGTGCGATTTGTGGTAATTTTATTTCTAAGTCAGTATACCGAACGAATAACAAATTTTGTTATTAGGAGAGTTTTGAAATGTATAACATTTCCTCTTATTGGCGTGTTATTAAACATTTTCAATATAATATCACTTCAATACCAAATATTGTTATTTTATCAGAAACTGTTATTAATTTTTCTTCTTGAAGTTGAACTTCAGGTTAAAATAATAACACTGTTTGTTATTTTAACAGGATTTGTTATTGAAATATTATGAATTTTGTTATTACCGTCTGCCCGGGATGATAACTTATAAAAAAAATCATTTTTGCATTTAAAAGACAACCAAATACAGTCCAGACTCGATTGTCCGAAGGCCTCGGAAAAATTTCATTTCGGATAATCGAATCACGAAAAATAAATTTTTTTGGTTGTCTAATTTATGATTGTCGAGCTTAGGTATGACTCCTAAACAATGCTGATTTTTAAATCCAAGATGGCGGCCAAAATGGCGGTGATGCTACTAAATTTTATGCCATTAAAAAAATACAAAAGATACACATTTTTATATTCTGCTTTACATGGCAGGTTTTATGTACAAAGCTAATGTTCAAATTTAACTAAAAAATGTGGGAAAACAAGCATACACAATAAAAAGAGCTGGAAAAATAAAAAAATGGAGCTTGAGCATACACCTCGAAATAAAGCAAAAACACGATAATTGCACGGTAAAAAAGAGCGTAAAATTGGATCTAATCAAAAAGTTTTTTTTTTTGAGATATATCATGGAAATTTTTGATTCAATCCAGATTTATTTGAGAACAAATGGGTTACAGTTAAGTCTTTACGTTTACCTTTGAAAAGTTTAAGATTGTACGTTTAAAGCCATAATTTGTAAATCAATCAAGAATTTTATATTATGCCAGTCTTAATTTTATTAAAATTACGTATTCTTTGAAATTTCAGCAGTAAGGACAAAATCAAACAAAAATTGAGAGAGATAGCTTGCGTGCAAAATTATCCTAGCTACTTCTTAAAGTGTTTTCTGAGCTGAACATTATCGTCATTATAATTCGTTTAAAGGTTCGTATTGCCTGTTTAAAAAAAGTTTTCTAAACTGTTGAAAATAGAAAACATGAACTTCTCGCAATTCCAGCTAAACCACGTCTCACGCAAATAGAAAATAGCACCACGTGTTTTTTTCCACACCAATTTCCCCCCCAACAAATAAATGTTAATGTTAAAAACGCGTCACCGCAACATAAAAACGGAAGAAAAACAAAGCAAATCACCCCGCACAGCATCCGAACATTTTTCAGCAGAATGCATGAAATCACTCCCCCTCGTCGCGAGGAAAAGTAAAGGTACCAAACATGGTAGATGCAGCTATTCTGTACTGCACACAAACTTCTTCGGCGTCGTCTTCGCCGTAGTGTTTCTCTTGTGTTGCATCCGCTTTTCCTGCAGCAATGCACTCTGAAAACCTGGTTAGTAGTCGTCGGTGTGGTTCCCGCCCCCCTCGAGGCAAAAACGAAAAATTCCAACTTCCGAACGCGCCAAGATGCAACATCCATCCCAGCCGGGCGCACACGTGGCGCAAAACTAGAAGGAAAACTGATGACACGATGACGGTGAGATGTGCCCACCGCGTCAGGACGACGGTGGGCTTGAGTCATGAAAAAAAAGCAATGGCAAATTTTTTGGTACTTAAAATTTGACACCTTTTTTTAACTTATAATTTTCCCGGATCCTGATGTAAAATTACACATTTTTTGACTCAAAATCCGTCACCATTACGTTGCGTTGAGGATGTGCAGAAAAATTCTTGCGGATGTAAAAAGTCTAATTAATTGTTAAACAATGCATTTTATGAAACAGTTGAGAAAGTCATCACCTTAATGAATTACCACAAAAAATGCAACTTGAAAATTAGCTCGAGTACAAACAAGAATCGACTTAAACTTTTTTAAATGTACAAAAAAATGGGCGTATTAGGAAAATAGGATCAAACTACGCGAAATTTTGTATTAATTGTCACTGTACCGTAAACCGAGGTGACATTGGTAGGATTTCAATTTATTTTTAAAATATTTTCCTACTGTTAATGTTTTTCCCAAGATTACTATTTTTAAAACATATTTTGGAGTAGGCAACCCAAAGTCTAAGCACCTTTTTTGAATTTTGTTTAAAGTAACGTTTAAAAAAATAGTTACGCTAAAAATTCTTAGTTTGAATTCCGGGGTGACTTTAATAATCATTGTTTTTCCTATTAAAATCAATATTTTAGGTGTTCAAACTTTATTTTTTCCTGAAACTTACCATCACTAAGGTTGCTGAAATAGTTTTTAAAAAAGCATTAATGTTATCATATAAATATTAGTTGAAATGGTTAAAAAGTCAGAACTTTGCTTGAAATCCGTTAAAACTAGTTTTGTTTATAAAATTATCGATTTATATTACATTTTTAACTGAATTCAAAGAACTATTCAAAAGTTTTCACATTTAATTTCAAATTTGTTTTACTGAAAATGCTTTTGAATTAGGGGATTTTTTTAATTATGCTTCAAAATCACATAGAATTTATTATTTACAAACTCATTTTACCTTGAGTACTTCTCTACCACGGTCAGTATGATTCCATACCATTCCGTACGAACTTAATTTGTACTCTTCATTTTGCGGAAAAACCTCAAACCTATCGTTACCTCGTTCTACGGTATTTGAATGTTTAACTGCCTTTTTTAAAGCAAAATATTATAAACTCTAATGAGGTGAAAATCTAATCAAAATATCTCTTCTTTTGGTACCCGTATGAAAAATAATGGAAATTCTGAGTTGAATAACAACATTTTGTGAAAATTTTAGTATTTTTTTATGATTTTTTGGGGTAAAATAAGAAAATTGTGATAGTTGTTGACTACTTAAACTTTAAAGCTTCCCACAATTTGTTTTCAAAGTCTTAATTGATTTTGTTTATTTTAGTTAGTTACTTTCAATGAGTTAAATTACTATCAATAAAATTAACGTAATCGATGACACGATAATTATTTTCTACATTCAACTAGAAAATGCTAGAAAATAAAGCTATCGTGAAATTTTATGATCTTTTTATTTAAAGTATTTTCAAAATGTTTTAATCAAGCTTCACATTTTAAAATGTTCAACTTTAGTAATTTTAAATGTCTTTAAGTCTCAAAATACAGATTTGCGTTCAAAATTTGGATTTTTTAAATTAAAGTTGTTCAAGTGCTTATTGGCTGGAAATATAAAACATTTCCCTATTTTGCTTTTCTCTCATTTAATATCTTAAAATCAACCCTGTTGGACCCATTTTTAGATTATCTTAGGCTTCGATGATTTTACGTGTCTGATATGAACAATTCTCTGAGATTTCGGGCATTAGTTTTTTTTTGTATTTTTTAATCCGGCTGAAACTTTTTTGGAGCCTTTGGTATGCCCAAAGAAGCCATTTTGCATCATTAGTTCGTTCATATAATTTTCCATACAAATTTGGCAGCTGTCCATACAAAAATGATATGTGAAAATTCAAAAATCTGGATATTTTGAAGCAATTTTTTGATCGATTTGATGTCTTCAGCAAAGTTGTTGGTATGGATATGGACTACACTGAAAAAATGATACAGGGTAAAAAAAATTGGTGATTTTTAATTTTACTTTTTGTCACTTTGCTAATCAATATAGCAAAAAAAACACTATTTTTATTTTTTTTATTTTTTGATATGTTTTAGAGGACATCAAATGCCAACTTTTCAGACTTTTCCAGAATGGGCAAAAAATCAATACAGATTTTTTTAAAAGGGCGTAATATTGAATGTTTGGCCCGTTTGAAATGCTAGTCTTGATTTTAAATTTTTGAAAATATTTTTTTCGAAAAGATCGGAATTTCAAGATAGCTACTTATTTTAACATTGTAAATCGGACATTATAAAATAGTGGGTTGTTTGAGTGAGACTTAGAAAACATCAATTTTCCTGTTTTAAACACTTGCATGGCAATATCTCAGCAACTAAGCGTCGTATCAACATAGTTCAAGAAAGCAAAATATAGAGAATTTTCTCAGCTTTCAAAAATATTTTTTTCAAAGGTGCGCAAACATGGGCACTAATTTAAAAAAATGAAAAACTGCGACTATTTTCAAAAAAGTTACCTGAAAATGGCTATAACTTGAAAACGGTGCAATTTAACAAAATTCTCTAAAGTACTTTTTGATTGCTAATTCGATTTTACATCGAAAAATGATGTTGACAATTTTTTGCGACCAATATTTCGATTTTTTGAAAAAATCTGAATTGATTCAAAAGATTATGACTCGGTCGTAGATTTTTTGCCCATTCTGGAAATTTCTGAAAACTCATTTGATGTCCTCTAAAACATGTCAAAAAATAAAAAAATAAAACCAGTGTTTTTTTTTCAAATCAAGTTTTAGTGACAAAAAGTGAAATTAAAAATCATCATTTTTGTATGGACAGCTGCCAAATTTGTATGGAAAATTATATGAACGAACGAATGATGCAAAATTGCTTCTTTGGGCATACCAAAGGCCCCAAAAAAGTTTCTGCCGGATTGAAAAATACAAAAATTAAAATTAAAGAAAAAAAACGATTCCGTAGAGAACTGCTCTGCCCATGTTCGCATAAATGTCCCATATTCAAAAACAGCAAGCTGGGAAAACGCATTTCAAGTTTGTCCCATAGTTTTCGCGAAAAAAACGGGATTTTCTCCTGATTTCTAGAACAAAGTACTGGATGTTATAGGCTCTTTTGATAGAGCACACGATTTTGAACCAAACTGCATCAAGAACTCGAAATCGATGAAAATGCATATGGGACATTTATGCGATTAAGGTCAGTGCTCATGTGACAAATGTGTTAATGTTAAAAAAAAACTAGTTTAAATTTTTGCCGCGTTTCTATCTAATATCCCTTACTTTTTAAGTTAAAAAATGGTATGCAGTAATTTTTGTTATGTCTCAGATTGTGATTTGACACAATTATTGCGTCTTAAAAGATAATGGTTTATATTTATATCACAAATTCTGAAAATTAAAAAAATCAGTAAATAGACAAAAAATGTGCTTAAAACTGCCGATACCAAACCTACAAAACTAGACAAGGTAAATTATTATAAGAACTAGGTAAATTCTTTTCTCCTAACAGAACCCAATGTTTTTAAATGAATTGAACGATTTTGACAGACTTGAATGTAAAAAGTTTAATCTTTTTTCTTGAAATTGTCATTCCTTTAGTTAATTCAGTACGAATATGCAGTCATTTTTTTGCAAAACCTGAATTGTAACATTGAAAAAAAAATTCTTTTGAAAAAAGTTTAATTTGTACTTTTCGGATAGCATAATAATCCCACCATGTCATTTCTCCACGGTGTGTCAACGTCGTCGTCGCGCCGCGAACACGCGCTCGTCTTCTTCAAATTCGAGGGGGACTATTTTGCTCCCGGTTTTTTTCCCTCCCAACTCCCTCCCTCACCACCCTTGGAATGCATCTGGCCTGTCCCCTCGGAGGGGCTGCTGCTGCATCACCCAGAGTTTGGATGCACCACCGGATGGATGGATGGCGCGCGTCGTGTCGAATGTGAAGAGGGGTTCGAAAATTGCATTTTGAACTTTTATGGTGATGTCCCCGCGGGTCTCTCACAAGTCCCGTCTTGAGTTTTGCGGTTTTCTCAACGACACACGGCTGTTTGTTTTCCCCCTGCCGCTTAATGCGCACTTTGTTACAATTTCTCGTGGGACATCAATTGCTGCTGCTGGGATGGATTTCAACGGAAACCAAAACACCCAAAAACTCGAATCTTCTCGTGCCGAGCAGGGGGAAAAATGGTGTTTAATTTTTCTTCGGAAAAGTGTCGCTTTTCACGTCGCACGTGGGTTGGCTTGGCGCACGTGGAGAGCCACGTTGCATTATGGTGATAATTTGACGGAATGTTTTCGATTATCGATTTCGAACGAACGGTTGCACGCTTTAGAAGATACTACATTGGGAGGGAATTGAAACGAATGTGTTATTTTATCCCTCTAATGCGATGGAATTTCTGGGGGTCAAACTGTGGTTTGAGAATGTTTAATTTATTTAACAAATTCAAGTTACTGAAACTAGTTTTAATTTAGATAAATGTCCCATACGCGTTCTCATCGCTTTTGAGTTATTGATGCAGTTTGGTTCAAAATCGTGTGCTCTTTCAGAAAAACCCACAACATCCATTATTTTGTTCTAGAAACCCGAAAGAAAATCCAGTTTTTTTCGCGAAAACTGCCAAAGGTGCATGGTTTTCCTCGTATTTGGATATCAATCCATGGAGTTTCAACAAAAATGCTTCGATTAACATAGCTTGTATGTTTTGCAGGTGAGGGTTCCATACCGTCCTAGATCAATTCGCCGATTTTCACTATTTACATAACTTATTTTGCAAAAAAAAAAACTGAGATGTACTTGCTCTTGTTCACTTTCCATTAAGCCAGGGGTAACTAAAGTATGGCCCGCGGGCCAAATGTTACCCGTGAGGTGATTTTTTATGGCCTGCGGACCCGTTTGGATGATCACTTAAAATGGCCCTTTGGCCCATCAGTAAATTGATTTTGTGATTTTTACAAATTATGGTTTAGTTGAAGCTTTTTGTAAAAATCTTTTTAAACAATTTATTCATACTTTAATTGAAAGTTTAAATATGAATAAAAAAGTAATTTCATCAATATTTTCGTCAAACTTTTTTAGACCTGAGTTAAAAACGTTCAAATTCGACTACTATAAAGATAGCAACGTAAAGCGTTTCCATGTGAATTCAAAAGTCATAACGCCTCAAACTTATTTTGTACCTAAAAATGTTTAGCCTCGGGATTAAAACTCTTTAAATATGGGTGACTTATCTGAATGATTAACATGTGATTCTGGCAGAACAAATTTTACTAAAATTTTATTGAAATCGGAAGAATAATTGTTTAAAATCCTTTCGCAGCTATTTATTATTATAGTTGAACTGTATTTTAAAAATAAAATTATGTCATTCAATTTAAATTTCAAGGACAATATAAATGCATTCAGTTAAATTAAAAAAAAATCATTTTCACATTTTGTTTTCAGCATTCACTTACAACATAGTCAACCACCCCTTAACCTTGAAAAATCTTCCAACAACGTATTAGCAGAAACCTTCCCAGATTTTGTTTTGATGTGGGATGAAAATTGCAGTATAAAGATTATGATTTTTTTTAGTTTTGTTGATTAAATTGATAGGAAGGTTTTTTTAACGAAACTCGTATTTTTTTCTGTTCCTGATTTTTGAAAAGAACAAAAAAACAAGAATGATGAAATTGAAACAAGGTTTTTTTTTTCGAATAAACCATTTTCACATTTGGCCCGCAAGCCGTTTCAATTTTGGCTCGCCATTCAAAAACTTTGAGCACCTCTGCATTAACTTTTAGTGCCTAAATTTTTTTTTCTGAGGTTTTTACTTTTCCCGTGTTTTGGAGGTCATTTTGAGCAACTTTTGTTCTACGAAAAACTTAATTTCTCTTGTTTTATGTTTTTCTTGTTTTATTTTTATAATTTTTAATTTGCATTTATCGTGTAGTAGTTTATTTTTTTGTATGTTTTTGGCCTTCATTTTATACTCAATCAAAACTGAACAAACTGTGTTATGTATGTGTTTGTATGTGTGTATGTGTGTGTATGTATTTTCAAACTAGCTCATGTTTTACTCTACCGATTTCAACTTTTGCATTCGACTTTTTTTAGATCAGTTTTTACAGATTGAAGTTTCTAGTTCAAAATTATAAAATGTGTTTTCATATATCCATCTCACTAAATGTATGTAAAATGTCCAGAACCAATATCCGAACCATTAGGTTATCAAAAGATCCTATGAAAACATTGAAGATCTGGCAACCCTGTCTCGAGATATGGCCACTGATATTTATGTACTTTGAAGCCGGATCTCACTTAAATGTATGTAAACTATGTGTCCATAAAATCGTTGGTTAGGTTATCAAAAGACCAATGAGCCTAAACATTGAAGATCTGGCACCTGTGATATGACCACTTGTGATATTGATGTACTTTTGGAAGCCGGATCTCACTATGTAAACTATGTCCGGATACCATCCGACCCATCGTTGGTTAGGTTATCAAAAGATTTCCAACGAGTCCAAAACATTGAAGATCTGGCAATGTCTCGAGATATGTCCACTTAAGTGATATTGATGTACTTTTGGAAGCCGGCACTTAAATGATGTAAAATGTCCGGATATCCGACCCATCGTTGGTTAGGTTATCAAAGTTTCCAACGAGTTCAAAATATTGAAGATCTGGCAACTCTGTCTCGAGATATGTACACTTAAGTGATATTGATGTACTTTGGATGCCGGATCTCACTTAAATGTATGTAAATTAAGTCCGTCCATCATACGACCCATCGTTGGTTAGGTGACCTTCCAACGAGTCCATAACATTGAAGATCTGGCAACCCTTTCGAGATATGTCCACTTAAGTGATATTGATGTACTTTGAAGCCTCTCACTTAAATGTATGTAAACTATGTCTGAATCCACCATCCGACCCATCGTTGGTTAGGTTATCTTTCCAACGAGTCCAAAACATTGATGATCTGGCAACCCTGTCTTTATGGCCACATAAGATACTAACGGATAAAATAGAAAATTTTTGTACAATTTCATCACATCAGCCATTGTTGATAATAAGTGAGGAAGGCTCCAACCACATAGGTGGATTAAGTCAGACTACCCACAGATTTCTGTCAATGCTGTAGAGCAATTCCAGCTCAAATCAGGATTTTTTGTAGTACTTTTGTACCCGACCCTCTCCGATTTCAATGAAACTTTGTAGACACGTTATCCAAGGCCTATATAAGCCATTTTTGTATATATGGAGCCAATAGTACTCGAAAATAACATTTGAGAAGGGCGTAAGGTATTTAAATATTTTCGTATTTTGTAATTTAAAAATTACTGTATCTCGAAGCCGTTGCGTCGTATCAAAAAGTGGTCAAAGACAAACTTGTAGGAAATTGGACGAGCTTTCTGAAAAAAAAATCACTGAAACAAAAATACACGCCACATCTATGAGATTTTTTGGTTTTTAAGTCTAAATTTAAAGGTTATGTCACGATTTTTTCGTTCAATATTTTTGAGAAAATAGCTTAAAATATAAACAAAAGACTGACGAAATATGCAGGATGGTATGTCTCTCCTCAAAAAATACAAAAATCATTTACTGAAACTGTTTTTTTGAAAAGTGGTCTAAACGTCGAAGTTTTTGAAAACCGGTAGTGGGAATCGATTCTCCAGACAATTTTACATAAAAGTCTCCATATTGATCATTGTCCTATGTGCAATCCTTGGGAAGATAAAGCGGTTTTAAAAATAAAAATGTTGAAAAAAACGGTTTTTTGGTGGTTTTTGGCAATTTCTATATGACAGACTTGGTTTTTTCAACATTTTCATTTTTAAAACCGCTGTATCAGAAAGCCCGTCCAATTTCCTACAAGTTTGTCTTTGACCACTTTTTGATACGACGCAACGGCTTCGAGATACAGTAATTTTAAATTACAAAAATATTTAAATACCTTACGCCCTTCTCAAATGTTATTTTCGAGTACTATTGGCTCCATATACACAAAAATGGCTTATATAGGCCTAGGATAACATGTCTACCAAGTTTCATTGAAATCGGAGAGGGTCGGGTACAAAAGTACCATAAAAAATCCTGATTTGAGCTGGAATTGCTCTATACAGACACCGCCTTTGAGGAAAATGGCATCCCTCTACACGGCTTTTTTGTGGCGATCAGAGCCGACCATTTGAGGTGGTGTAAATTTAGACCATTTTTTAAACTGCTTGTAATTTTTGATAGGTAATCCACAAGAAAGGTCATTTCAGAACCTTTCTAAAAATATATAATAAGGCAGGTTTTCATGCAAAAATCACCCTTTTATTTAATCTAGAATAATTTATTTGCAGCAGTTTTTCAAGCATAACTTTTGACACACAGACATTTGCTCAGCTGGTGATTCTGAGTCGATATGTATAAATTACGGTAGGTCTAGGAGGTCCAATTAAAAAGTTCATTTTTCGAGTGATTTTATAGCCTTTCCTCAGTAAGGTGAGCAAGGCAAAAACACAGCCAAATTGAACCCTAAAAAACATTTTTTTAAACATCGGCAAAGTCACATAAAACAAGTCAAACTTCCAACCCTTGAATTTTCGAAAATTTTAAGAGTTCTTCTTTCCAATGCTTTTTAAAGATCTAGAGGCGGGTTAGGTTGTAGAGGGTTAAGCTATTTAATGTTTTTAGAAAATGTTTTCAAAATCGGCAATATAAGTGTTCAAAATAAAAAAAAATCTACGACATAAAGTAGCCGGATTTGCTGACAGGATTGGATTTAAGATGAAAACGTGTTTTAAAAGGTGTGATTGCCGGGACCGTGGTGTAGGGGCAAGCGTGGTTGCCTCTCAACCAGTCGGCTTGGGTTCGATCCCAGACGGTCCCGGTGGCATTTTTCGAGATGAAATTTGTCTGACCACGCCTTCCGTCGGATGGGGAAGTAAATGTTGGCACCGGTCTAACCTAAAGGGTTAGGTCGATAGCTCAGTCCAGGTGTAGGAGTCGTCTCCCTGGGTCCTGTCTCGGTGGAGTCGCTTGTAGGCAGTTGGACTCACAATCCAAAGGTCGTCAGTTCGAATCCCGGGGTGGATGGAAGCTAAGGTGTGAGAAGAGGTTTGCAATTAAGCATTTCCATTGGAGCAGTTTTGGCTTTTTTTCTAAAATGTATTCCTTATGGGAGAACTGTCATTTCTACCACTCGAATCGGGTGCTCTATTGCCTCAACAATCAAACCTTCGGACATCGAGTTTAGGGTAGGAATCTCGCAATCGAGAATGCCAAGGTAATGCTTTAGAGCGAATAATTTGATGGCCATAAAATAATCTTTTTTTTTCTTGATTCGATTATCCGAAGTTTTCCGAAGTTTAGGACTTCATCAAACAAAAGTTACGAGAAATATACTATAAGTTTGCTTAAAAAATCTATCCCATTTGAAAAACATTCACAATTTTGAAATTAATTACCATTTTCGCTTGAAATTGATTCTCAAAGAGAAAAGTATAACATTTGAGTTGCTTGAACAAATCATATTTCTGAGCATTTCCTTTACTTGAAACTTACTATTAAAACTGTTTTTTTTTTGTATTTTGTTAAAATCTACTTCTTGGGATGTTTTGGACACTTTTCTATCAAGTTCATTTTAATAACAAGCCATTCCACTCATATTACTCAGTATTTTTTACTTTTACGTTAAACTATAAAAATTATCGACAATAAAAAATGCTTTTCTTAACAAAAAAAAATACTGCAGGAATTGAAGAAAAAATATATCAAACATCAAATTTTTTTAAAAAATATTCATGTACTGTGTAATGATCTTAAAATTAACTGTTCGTTATAAGTTAAAAAGTCTCTAACTATAAAAATCATTTCGATCAAATTTCCACAAACATCCTCAACCATATAAAACCCTTTTCCGCCCAGGCCCAGCATCTTTCCACTGCTGTCATCGTCGTGCTGGTGCTTTCAGTCGAGCAAAAGCGCCGCGCTTTTCCCAACACAAAGTTTCAAGGCCACCAGACACGAATGAAATCTCTGGCCTTGTGTGTTGTGACCGTTTTGATTAACTGCGCAGAAGGACCTCCGGCGCCCCTCCCAAAAGCTGCAACAATAATGAGAAAAACCGCTACCCCCCTCATCATCATCATCACCATCCTAGGAGTGTGTGTTTAAGTGGGCAAAAGCAATTAGACCCGCAAAAAAGTTTTCGAAGCTGGTCAATGGGCACCAAATTTTCCATCCACCCCCTCTGGCGCAAAAATGGTCCGCCATGGCGCTGACGACTTTCATTTTGTTTTTTGCTGCCACCCGCGAATCGACGGGGCACGGTCACTCACACTCTGTTATTGGTGGGTGTCGGGCGCGCGACTCGAATTTGCCGAGCAGTGAGTGATTTTGTGACGATTCTCTGCCTCTTCTTTGGGGAGCACGATGAGTGCACTTCTCAGTGGGGTCCGCCAAGGCAAGCTCGCGGGCTCCACCACGAGAGACACTCACAATGATTTGTTTTTTTTTTTTTTGAATGTGTTGTTGCATGGAGGAGAGTGTTGCGCTGTGTTAATCTTGCGACGTTGCGTGATCTAGCACGTGGCATAAAGATGTCACCGCGAATGATGTGGTGAGGTTAGGATATGTTTTCAGAAACTGTACCAATTTGCTTGGGAAATAGTAAATTGTTATTTATGAAACCATCAATTCAGTCCAGACTCGATTTTCGAAGTCTTCGTAAAAAAATGCTTTGGATAATCGAATTTTCGGATATTGGAATCACAAAAAAAACTCAACAACAACCCATACAATTTTCTATCATGATTTTAAATCCGAGATGGCGGTAAATTAGATTGGTGAAATATTTACTTAAATGGGAACACAGAACTCATTTTTTTTTTAAATATTTTTTTCATGAATCGATTATCTGAGATTTCTAAAAAAAACCTTCGGTTGATAAAACCTTCGGAAAATCGAGGCTTCCAGGACTAAGCAAACTTGTACACTTAATTACGAAGCTCATTTTCGGTTAATAGTTACATTAAAATGTCACTTCAAATAGTGAATGGGGTCAATAGTAAGGATCTTTCGAGACCGCAATGGGCTTTAGATAAATGCTGTTTTCAGGTACACTAACGAATTTTTAGGAGCTGGCCAAGGCGAATTCAATAGTCGATTGTTTTTATTACGGGACTGATAATGTGGATGCATTAGCTAAAATATTATCAACAAAAAACAACTTATGTGATATTCCGATGTACAAACACGCAAAAATACTTAGATTTTTTAAAATCTAATGATTCCAAATTACGGGGCAGGTCTAAAATAAGTTTTCAAACACTTTTTGTTATTCAAATGTTAATGCCGTGGCTTGTAATTTATTTTTTTTTATATTTTTGCCATCTCTCCTTCGACTTTGACCACTCCAACATAAACTTAAAAAAATATTTACCGCGGCCTTATGTAAAAAGAATAACCAATTATTTCTGAAATTTTAAACAGAACTATGTCTTAAGCAAAGCCTATGTACATGGCGCTATTTGAAAAGATACTATAGAAACCAGCCTAGACCGTTTTCGATTTTTAAATGACACTAAATTAGTCACATTTTTATTCAATTTTCAGCTGAGCGCTCCAAGATTGTAAAAAATAAAATGAACTGGAAAATCATTTAAATTAATTTCTCTTGGCTGAAATTTTTGGAAATTCACGCTTGCACTTAATGGAATTCCCGGGATATTCCTGGGACAAAATTCCCGGTATTTTTCCAAAACTGGGAATTCCCGAATTTTTCTTAAATTTTGTCTCGGGAATCCCAAAATTGGAAAAAAGCAAATTTTGGTCTGGAAATTCTGGGTTTGTTGTGGAAATGGATGAACAACGAAAAAAATAAAAATAAAATAAAATATTAAGCATACACAGAAAAAAATATGTGAATTTACCCGACACGGAAAAAATTAATCACATGTAAACTCAGTTGATGTAAACTTGAGATTCGACGTAAACGGTTGAATCACACGTAAAATCATTTTTTTACGTATAATTTGTTGCAAATTTACATCAAATTGCATTTGAATTTAAATGTTTAATGACGTGCAAAAGTGTTACATTGTAAATGATGTAACCTTCGGAAATATTTTTTTGTGTGTATATTAGAGCGTCCAATTACCCGGGGATACTAATTTCCCGGGAAACGGGAAATTTTCAGTCAATTTCCCGGGAATTCCCGGGAAATTTTAAATTTATTGAAAATTGTTATGATCTTGGTTTTAATTAATATTATGCTACAAAATTGTATAGGACATCAACATTAATGGTTTAAATAAGTGTAAAGGTCAATTAGCAGCTTGATTGTATGTAAAAAATCATTCGACTACAAGAAAATGTATTTTGGTATTTTTTGATGAGAAATACTTTTTATCAAAACTGTGAGTAAAATTAATCCATAATCTACAATCATAAAATTGCATAATCCACAATCATAACATGCAGAAATTATGTTTTTCATGGCAAATACTGGTTTCAGCTCTTGAACAAATGGTAAAGCTTTTTAGTGTTGGTTTTACTCCAAACAACCCAATGTTTTCAAATATTTGAAGCAGGCTTTGAATATTTTTTTTGCATTTTTTGAGAACAAACAATAGAAAGTAATTTTTCAATGATTTTTTTTTTTTGTATCATTATGCAACACAAAAAGTCATCTATTTTTTCACATTTAACCCTCTAACACTTGTAGTTGCACCAGTGCTCCATAATTCTTTTACTTCAAATTGTAATTTCTTTAGTACTAGGTATTCAACCAATTGAATTAATTCTCTTTGCACAAATTCGATTTTCGTCTCATTTGATCATGGTAAACAAAAACGTAAAAAATTCTTTTAATTTGGAGGTACATTGTTTTGATGAAATAACATGAATCTATTAAAAAATTACCTAATTGTAATAATTTTATGTTCATTAAGCAAAATCTATTCCCAGTTGCTTTAAAAATTAATATTATCAGAAATAATTCTGATAAAATAATTTCTGATAATCTGATTAATTATATATAAACCAAACAATATATTTAATTGAACAAAATCATGTTGAGTTTGTTCATTTTTTTTTTTTCATAGCATTTTCAAAAAATAGTTCCAAAAATTTATGAAAATGTTTACTTCCGCTTGAATTTCGGGAATTTGTTAATTTCCCGGGAAACGGGAAATATTTTTTTTCGGGAAATCCCGGAAATTCACGGGAATTTTTTTTCCCGGGACGGGAAATTGGACGCTCTAGTGTATATCTAGGGTTTTTAAAGGCCCTATAAGCTATTGTGTTTTATACGTGTGTAGGACCTATTCAAAAAAGCTCTAGATATCAGCATTAATTTGACTTATGAAGAAAAATTGTTAAAAATTTATCGATCCGTAAAATGCCTAGGCCTTCATATTTTCTAATGAATTTTTATTTTTTTTTTTGAAAAAACATGATTTTAAATTTAAAAAGTTATATTTTTTTAAATTATTTTTCATGAAACATCTTTGGCAAATCAAGACGAATGTATCAATCCGAGACATCTGTTTCGTATTTTTTTTTGCGTAATGTTTTGATTTTTTTATTGATTTCGGTTAAAACAGGAACAGAAGAAAACAATTAAGACACCGATCTCCAAATTAATTGCTCTAAAATCCCAGTGGTGGTAGTGACTTTAAGATAATTTGTAAAATATTCTTTACATAAAACATGAATGCCTAAACATAACTAACATTCAACATTGGCAGGTGTAATTAAAGATATTTTAAAGTTTTTTTTAATTTTTCTAGTCATGGCATATTAAAAAAATAAAAAGTATGAATTTATTAGAGATTTATTTAATTTGAATCACATTGGATTACACCCTTTGTTTTTGTCTTCCAAGCGGCGAACTCTATAATTTGCAGGATTTCTGGCTGTCGAATTTTTCTAAACGATATTAGATGAATCCGTTTATTTGCACACTCGCTGAAGGTGTGAATGTAGAACAAAGCAAATGTTTGGAAAAACTTTTTGCTGTCGATTATAGAATTGTGTTTACCATCTAGCATCACCCCATAAAGATTATCATTAGAAATGCAAAATTCCCTCTTGAATTATGTTTCTTGCACCATGTGGAAGATTGTAAACCTGGGAAATCTCGGAAAACCCTGACTTTTTGTTTGCTATCACGAAAGTATGACTGCAATTTGATTCATTGTCTAAGGTTTTGCAATTCTTAATTTCCGTAGCGTATGACTTGTTTTCTTCGGCATATAATCTAAATTCTTCGTATAATTTCGAAAAGTATTCCTCTTCGGGTAAATCGTCATTCCCGTCACTAATATCAATGTTTGACAGCTCTCTAAACATCACATCATCGGATGAATCGTAGCCTTTATTTGCAGAAGTAGATAGTTTATTCCTATTTTGGTTTCTGAGTTGCGCTCTAGTTGTTGCGCCAACAGTTTCTGGATTGATTTGTTCTGTTTTATCATGATCAATTCGAGATAGAAAATCTGCAACAGCATTTTCTTCCCTGTTTATAGCGAATTTCACGGTCTAGCCCTAACAATTTAAGGCGAAGTTTTGAGAGTGTGGTAGATGTTTCTTTCAGGCTATCGATAGCGACCAGTGGCTCTGTGGTCTGTATACACTATAAATTTTTGGTTAAATATATAGTGTCGGAAATACTGGGTTGCCCATACAATAGCTAGTAATTCTTTCTCTATAGCATGGTATCGAAGCTCGGCACCTTTCAATGCTCTACTTGCAAAGGCGATCGGTTGATCCATGGTTTGTGCATTGATAGTACTGCCCCAATGGCAAAATCACTTGCATCTGTAGTGATTACAAAAGTGTCCTTATAATTCGGCCTGATCAGTAGAGGCTCCGATATCAGGCACTGTTTTAAATCCTCGAATGCTCTTCACATTGGGAGTCCATGAAAATTTTACGCCTTTCTTAAGAAGGTCATTTAATGGTTTCCTTCTAGCGGCGATGTTAGAAATAAACTTACCGTAAAAATTTATTGTGCCTAAAAATGATCTAACCTGTCGAATATTAGTTGGTCGCTTAAGATTAGTTATGGCTTTAATATTTGCATCAGTAGGGCGGATACCATTTTTGTCAATAATGTGCCCTAAATATTCAATCTGTGTTTTCAAAATCTGGCATTTTGCCGGTTCGATTTTAAGATTATGCCTGCTTAGAGCGTCTAGAACCTTTTTGAGAGTATCATTGTGGTCTTCCACTGTATTCCCAAAAACAATTATGTCGTCTAGATATACGAACGCTTTAACAGCCCCTAATTCGTAAACTACGGTGTGCATCAGTTTTTGAAAGGTACTTGGGGCATGGGGCTGTCACCACATGCGCCGCCGAGCGGTAAGGATTGGCGCATATGATGTGATATTAAAGTAATTTAAAGATCAAAGTTTATCTCTAACAACTATATTATGTTTCTAAATAATTACTGACATCGATGTTACAACTACCGCGGCCTAGCACTTAATAATGGAATCAATTCCCTGGTAAGACACTCGATGTCCCCCAGGGGAAACCCAAAAGCCCACATCAGCAAAGCTGGCCGTGTGCTGCAAAAACTGCACCGCCGCGCGGAGCGCTCGTCTGTGCTGACGGTGTGAATAAAAGCACCTTTGGCCACTGTGCCCAACTCAAGTGAGGGTCTTTGCTATAATTTAAGTTAGGGTAGGTCGCACGGACTAAGTCCGGTGCAAAAGGAAAAATATATCTCAAAATCTGCAACATTGGATTTGCTGCAGAAAATGTCATATTTTATAACATTTTTTGCAGCAAGCCCGTAGATCATTTTTGCCCGCGTGTAAAAATTTCAGCGATCTGCAGTTCTTACCAACACATATAAAGCTGGCCCGTCCCCGAGCAACACTCCAAAGAGAAGCATATGTTGGTGCTCTTTCACTCACTTTTCATCAAGCGTTCATGGCGCGGTGGTAGCGTGTCGGATCAATAACCAAGAAGTTGGTGATTCAATCCTCGTTCTACTATGTTTTTTTTGTGAAATACAACCAAAAAGCCGTCGGTAATATCGATAATTGTCGGTAACGGGCAAAAATGTCATACTCCTATATCGCAAAAAATGCATGAGGACAGATTTCATGCAGATTCTGATATACTTTCATGCCGCCATGCATCACAATCATGCGACTGCCAGTTGGGTGTAGAAATTAGATTAGAAACCAAAGCACAACAAAGAACAAAAAAAATCTTTCAAGTTATCTAAAAACAGCTATTCTTGTTTAGATTGATGTCTAATCTAATCTAATCAGACCCTAGCGCAGCCAATCTTTCGAAGGGATCCTGGAGAGTGCCTTAGGTTAGATGACGCCTAGCACTCTTCTTGTCATTTATTAACATTTGTAGTTTGCCATTGCATTGAAATGCATTGAGACATCACAAGCGTTAAAGCGGCCAGGCCTACTGCGTAAAGCCGTATCGCAGAGATGACTCGTAATTGGGTTGAGTTTGAGCACGGAGTGTTCGAACAACAACACAATTCTGAGTCGACAGGGGAGGAAGAAGCGTGGGGACACACCACCATACGCTCCGAGATTTGGTTGTATTCGTTGGGAGCACCATGCTAAGAAGGTTTGGTACTCCGGGACCCTCTGGGATGGGACATTGTATTTCCACGAATGCCCAGGACACTATTTGCCGTGGTTATAGCGCCACAACTCGCTCTCTGTAACAGTATTCCTAATTCCAGTCCAAGCACATCAAGTCGTCATGGCCTAGTGGTTAGCATTTTTGCTTATCAATCCAAAGGACGGGGGATCGAACCCCGCCCCGAGCGACTTTGATTTTTCGTTCAATTTCAAATTTATGTGTTCTTAACTTTCTCGTTGGGAGCAGATGGGCATCGAACCCAGAACCATTCGCTTACAAAGCGAACACCGTAACCAGTCAGCCACGGCCGCTCCTCTATTCTTGTTTAGATTGATGTGTAGATTATCACCAATGAATAGAATTGAGCTAATTCTATGATTTTCAGCTTTAATAACATGACAAATATAATGAAAACATAGATATTATTACTGTTTCAACAATATCCCGGGATTCCGGGAATTCTCGGGATTTCAAAAATATTTTTCTCGTTTCCCGGGAAATTCAAAACCCGGGTAAATTGGACGCCTTGCTTTCACTTCAGTGATAAAATCCAAAAAAAATTAAATAAGGGATGGTGGGGCAAGAGACGGCCATATGGAGCAAGAGGAACAATCGTTCGTACGGCCTTAATTTTTACAATTTTGATTATTTCCAGCATGAGGAATTGTTGCTAGCAATGCAATTAGCTGATTCTACTAACACATAGCCGCCAAAACGACGTAAACGTCACGGAGCATAAGATTTAATGAAGTTTTTTTTCAAAGCCTTTGTTTTCTTATAATGTTTGGAAAGTACAAAATAAGGCTTATGGTTCGTTTTAAGGCTCATTTTATCAAAATGCTATTTTTCCTAGATCAGTAGTGTTCCTACCAATGACTTGCACCTATTAGAAAGTATGATTTAACTTTTGGTTTTTTTTTTTGTTGAGAGCTTTCAATAAATCTTGTTCAGGTGAGGCAAGTGTACCATATTGATTTTTAGTATGGAAAAAATTACGAATTGCTGCAACAACATATTTTATTGGGAAATGAATACATAAAAATACTTAAAACTGATAAACAATTGTATAAAAAAAATGTCCATGCTAAATATAGTGATATTATGCAAATTTCCTTTTTTTCATCAAAGTAATAATTTGTTTTCGTAAAAACGATCAATTTTTTAGCAAAATATTATTTTTTAATCTAAAAATGAAAATAAACGTTTCAAGTACATTCTAATATGATGCATCTAAGTGATAACACTTCAATTGTTAGCAAATTAACATGTTGTTTCATGCATTGTTCCTCTTGCCCCAACGGGTTGTTCGTCTTGCCCCACTAGTTGAGTAGAACGAACGGGAAATCAAAAATTTTAAAATTATTTTTTTTACATTAAAAAACAGGATTTTATAAAAACTTTTTCGATCAAAGTCTTAGTTAATTAATTATTAGAAAAAATCCGACAGATTTTTTTACGTTTTTAATAGGTTATAACGAGCATTTCCTTGGCTTGTTACACTTGCCCCACTTTCCCCTAAATTATGTTTAAATAAATACGAAAATATCTGCCAAGTTCCATAAAATAAAGCGTTGGAATATTAATTTGTTTATTCATTAATTAATTCTCAGGCCTGTTGGTTATCACATCAAAACAAATCAAAATGTTCTGGCTATTTTGCTTAAAAATTCGTCAAAATCAGGGTCAACTAGGATCGATGGGCACTCTTTGTCAAAGTTGCAGGAAATTTAATTTGCTACAAGAATATCACCTTGGACGTTTAACGAGACCTGTCACTGCTGCAAAAATTCAAAAGCGATGTGTTGTCTCCGATTTAGCAAAAAATATATCTATTCTTTGTATTGTCACCCTATTGGCCAGTTACTCAAATTATAAAGTTACTAAATTTGAGAACCTAGTACCTGATGCAGATTCTCAAGTCAAGTAATGTTATAATTGAAATTATTCTGAAGATTTTCTTTTTATTTCCAATGTTCTTGATTACCAGAAATTCGATCTGTGACGGGGTTGGGTTATGAAAGTTAATGTTAATTAAATTATAATTAACGTTATGTTAATCATGCATTGATACACTTTTTTTTTCGCGATATCAAGCTCTAGTGCTGTCTGAATAAAAACGACACTACGACCATTTCTTGAACATCTCCTCGTTGACAAGCCAACTGTCACTCGCACCGTAAAAATTTGTACAACTCACTTAAAATCACGCGAAAAAGTAAGCCAAAATTCGCCACAGTGTGCGACACTGGAACCAAGACAAGTTAAAAAACGACCAAATTGAACAGAAAAATACAAAAAAAAAACTCACGAATCGCGAATATGTGCGAGTGTGTGGAATTAGATCAGTGGTTGAATGATTTCCTAACCTCATTTCCTAAGCTCAAGGGCGAACATTGCCTTTCCTCTCTCTCTCTCTCGTCGTCGTCGTCGTCGCGGTGGGGCGCAGACTTAGTGCCAGTCTGTGGCGACGGCGGCGTGCTTTACACTACCACAAACACCACCCTAACATATCACCGTCATGTATTGCTCGCTTGTGGAAGACGAAGACGACGACGAACTGTTGCTAATAGTACTAGTATCACATCATTCTGCTTTCTTGGGGACGAATACTAATACCGGGCGCGCACACACACACACAGACACAAACATTCGGTTGCTTATTGATATTATTTTTTTCGGGACTGACAAGGCTACCCGAAAATGCGCATTAACTGTGGCTGCTGCTGCTGCTGTTCGGGTAGGTTTAGGGAAGATTTGAAATTTGTATATCTTTTGACGATTTTCATCTAAATTTAATTTTGCAAAACGTTTGATAGGAACCTAGGTGAACCTTAGACTGTAAAAATCGTGCTATTTTGACACACTCTGAAAATTGATGTAAGTGCGACAACTGGCCAAAGGGATTTCAGGTCAGAACGCGTTTGACACACGTGCATGCCCGACTACATTTGTGATCATAACTCGGGACTCCGGCAGATTTAAAAGATTTAAAACTTCTTCCCTATAAAGAGTGACAAGCTTTTTTTCATATCTCAGGATTGAAATCCAATTTTGGGGATCTGACCCAAAACTGACGTGCGAGAAGATAGCACGACAAGTGTGAAAACATAAATTAAACAAGCCCAAAACGACACATCTTCCAAATAAAAGACACCCCCATAAACACCCAATTCAATTCAGGTTGGCACAAGAGCCAAAATTTCCCACTTGTTTCCCCCCTCCCACTTGAACCTGCTTGTACTTGTCGTTTCCGTTTCCTTTTTTGTCACACATTTACTAGAGTGCGCCTGGAAAAGTGCGCAAAAGTTAAACCCATTCACAGGCGGCGCCCTTTTCAGCCAGAGTGGGAGGCATAATTAAAAACAAGCGAATGACGACGCCCCATTAGTGGCGCAAAAGTGTGTGAAGAGAGGTCTTGCCGCGTCGCCGTGCACCTTAAGGACAATTAGGGAAAACTTGCGCGCGTAAAGTTGCTCCTTCCGCGGTGGAAGTTCTGTACGTGAGCTTTCGCGACAACATGGGCTTCGACGCTTCACGTGGTTGAACAGAGAGGAGCAGTATTTAAAACAGGAGTGTTTCATGTCAAAATTATGACAATTCAACTGCAAAAACTAAAAAACTGAAATAATCCAATATATTCTTAGGTCTGAAATTACAACTCTGTTTAATTCAAACATGCGCAAATCTTAATTATAATTGCACAAGAAATTTACTAGAAATCAGAAATATGTTGTTGTACCTGTCAATGATGCTATAAAAAGATTGCAACATACAAGAATTATTGTTATTCACATTCAAATGATTAATATTGTGGTTCCCGATGGATGCTTTGAAAAATATCTAAATCGATTAAATTCATTAAAAAGGATCCTTTGTCTGGTTGTTTGAAATACTCGAAATATTTATTATATTTTAAATATATTAAAAATTCCATTAATTTAATAACTGGACGATTTTTTTAATAAACCTTTTCTTTTTTTCTCTCTTTGCAGGTAAGCTAAAAAAAAGTTTGGAAGGATAATGAATCGTGGGTATTAACAATTTTAAAACTTATATCGAAAATGGAGGAGCTACATGTGTGGCGATTCACAGAAACGAATCTCATTCAAGTCTAAACTACTACTAGAGTAGTTTAGTTTCTGTAATCATTACACTATTCTAACAACAACAAAAATCTAAAAATGCGTTTTCTGACATTCAATCTGGAATTATAGAAGGAAACTTTTCAAAGCAGATTATCAAAATACCGTAATCTGGGGTGAGTCGGGACTACAGTCTGTATAGGGACAGCAGTTTTTAGAGCACTTAAAGCTTTTAAATTTGGGAATAGATGTACACATTTTGTTGGCCTGAGTCTGTTCTAACCGAAACCAACCACTACGGCTGGACTAGACTACGGGTCCCGGCTTCTTAAGAATCAGCAACTTCGACTCAACACATTCCTTTTAGAAATATATTTTTTTAATTTTTTTAATTTCCAAAAAACAAACTTTTAAAATTAAAAATAAATATGATTGCTCATTTCCAATGGCAGCTAACAATGTCTATTTTTTTTATTTTCAAAATATCAAAAACAGTTTTCAATTTTATCTTTCTTTTTTTGCATTGAAAAACACATTAATAATTGCTAAGATTGTTCCTTTTCATAAGAGTTAATTTTACAATTTTTATTTTTTTTATTTTGGAGCAATTCCATGTCATAAAGGTAATCGGTTGTACCGGACCCCCTCCGAATTTAATGAAACTTTGTAGACATGCTATCCTACGCTTATGTATGCCATTTTTGGGTATATGGAGCCAGTTTCAGTCGATAATGACATTTGAGTAGTATTTTTGTAATTCGGAATTTAAATATTGCTGTAACTCTAAGCCGTTGCATCGTATCAAAAAGTAGTGAAAGACCAACTTGTAGGATATTCGACGGGCTTTCTGAAAAAATACACTGGAAGAAAAAAAACACGCCATTTTTATGAGATTTTTTTATTTTTTAGCTTAAAAGTCAAATTTGAAGGTGGGCCCACGATTTTTTTTCCGTTTAATCTTTTTTTGTAAAAACAGCCTAAGATGATCAAAAAAGACTCACGAAAAATGCAGGACGGAACAACTCACCCTGAAAAAATGCAAAAATCATTTACTGAAACTGTTTTGTTTTAAAAAGTGCTCTAAACGTCAAAATTTCAAAAACCGGGAATCGATTTTCCATAAAAGTCTTCATATTGTCTTCAGTCCAATCCTTGTGAAGTTACAGCGGCTTTAAATATATTTTTTTTTTTTTGTTAAAAATATGGGTTTTTGATGGAGGGCCTCGTGGCGCGGTGGTTAGCGGCTTTGGCTGCCGATCCCTAAGTTGCTGTGGGGCGCGGGTTCGATTCCCGCCTTATCCTCCTGGCCTTCTATCGGATGGGAAAGTAAAACGTCGGTCCATTTGCGTAAAAGAGGTTTTGGGTGACTCACCACACATAACCTTCGGACGCCAAGAAATGAGCAGAAACTTGCAACAGAGCCCACAAAAGACCCAGGGGTCGTTAAAGTGGATTGCTTTCCTTTTTTTGGGTTTTTGAAGGTTTTTGACAATTACTACATGACAAACTAGATTTTTTAGGCTCGTAAACATGTATACTGGAAATCTCGTCCAATTTTCCATAAGATTGTCTTTGACCACTTTTCAAAATAACACGTTTTTTTTGATAATTTAATCTGATTTACTATCCCAGTTAATTTACTACACTGAAAAAAAAAAATCTGTTTTCAGTTATGAGCAAAACAATTAGCTTTTAGCTGTAAGCCCATACTTCCATCTGCACTTTTTCAAGATTTCACAAAATACTTTTTAAATGCAAATCAATCATCTAATAAGTTCTGGTTTTGCCTTTCTCACCGAAGTAAAAAAGTTTAAAATGCTATTTAATATGCCACAAATTGTTAAATTGAGTGTAAACTACTGAAAGCAATTCATAAGGTTTATTTTAGACCTTATAATTCAATTTGCCACTTTTAAGCTTTTTCTTATTGTAACAAAAGATCCCAAAAAAATCAGGAATTCACTGAAATTTAACAAGTTGTTACTCCAACAAAAAGCCATTACAAATATTTTTCAATGTGTAGGTGACCCCCTTGCCCCTCCCTTTCATATATCGGCCGAAAAATCAAGGGGCAAACAGATTTATATTCATAATTTAAAATTAGAGATTTATATTAGAAAAAGAATTCTAAATAGGTTTTTTGGATGTGTATTTTCAAATGTATTTTTAAATACATTTTTCATTCAAATGTTGATAGCATGGCTTATAATTTATTTATTTTTTCCGCGCATCTATTTTTATATTTTCTAATATTTTACAAAGTAAAAAATAGTTTTGAAAGTTGAAAATTTCAAATACAACATTTCCTCTTATATTTGTGTAATTTAACATAAATTAATGCTTTCAAAATATAAATTCAACAATAACGGATTTAAATTTTGCCAGTTCCTAGGGTATAATTATTAACAGTTTTGGAACATCAATTATGCAAATTGTTGAATACGTACATCACGAAAAAAGTATCAAAATCGTTATAATAAGACTGTAATTTCCCGCTACTCAATTGTTAGAAACCTTATCAATTTGTAATTGACAGATTGGCAATTAGAATTTAGTTTTTATTTTGTGAATCGTTTTAGAAAGCATTTTTTTTAAGTGAAAAGTTCAGCATATTTCGCAAGAGAATGAACTTTTGATTTTACTTTGATCATATTAAAGCTGAATGTATGCAACATATTTAAAACTACATTTTAATAGGTTTTAGAAAATCTCTTTTTTTATCTTGAACTTCGGATTTTTTATTACGTGAGCAACTCTCTACGCAATCGGCCGATTTCGATCATTTTTATTTTTTGTATTTTTTTTATTTGACTAAAACTTTGTGGGAGCCTTTCCTATGACCAAAAAAGCTATTTTGTGTCATTGGTTCACCCATACAAGTCTCCATAGAATTTTGCCTGCCGTCCATATAAAAATGGTATGTAAATATTCAAACAGCTGTTACTTTTGAGTGAATTTTCTGATCAATTTGGTGTCTTTGGCAAAGTTGTAGGTATTGTTGAGGACTATTGAGAAAAAATATGTACACGGAAAAAAAAATTGCAGATTTTTTAATCAACTTTTTTTTACAAAAACTCAATTTCCCAAAATACGTATCATATTCAAGACAAGCATTTTAAATGGGCGAAATATTCAATATTTGGCCCTTTTAAAATGTTAGTCTTAATTTAAAAAATTTCAAAATATTTTTTTCAAAAAGATCGGCAAATTTCACGAATGTTTCATGTTTTAACATTGAAAATCGGACCATTAGTTGCTGAGATATCGACATTAGAAAATGGTGGGCTGTTAGGGGTGAGATTTCCAAAACTTCAATTTTCCTGTTTCTTTTTCTTTAAGTCGCTGTATCTCAGCAACTCGAGGTCCAATCTTCAAGGTCTCTTAGACAATTTTATAGAAAATTTCCTGAACTTTTCAAAAAAATATTTTTAGAAATGGTTACTCATGGTCACTATTTTTAAAAATCAAAAAACTGCAAATATTTCGCTAAAATCAATATTTCGTTGCTATATCTTGAAAGCAGAGCCTTTTATCAAAAAAATCTGTAGCGTACTTTTTGATTGGAACTTCATTTTTTTTTGAATGAAGATTCGATTTTTTTTTTCCAAAAATCACTATTTTTTCAAAAATTCATTAAATTTAAAAAAAAAATAATAAAATCCGTTTCTGGTTTTAGCAGAAAATTGCTCACGTAATTCTAAAATCAAACAAAAAAATTAACATTGGTTTGTGTGTGGAAAAAATTATTGTACAAAATTTATCTTAAAATAAAAAATGTATTTTTATGATAACTTCACACTATTCTCATCATCCATTTCCCTTTCCCCCTCACTCACTGCTGTCACCAAAGCATGCAAAGTAATATTTATCTGCACCCTTCTATTCAACAGTGTCCGGTTGCACTTTCTTCTTACACCGGGATAATTCGACGTTTCAGATGAAGTTTTCCCCCGAAAAAAAAGGACCAACTTTTGCAAACTTGTTCCATTCGGGAAGAGAAACTCTGCGAGAGTAGTTGAATTTCACAAACTTTTTGTTTTGCTTTATTTTGTGGAATCCTTTTTCACGTCATCCAAAAGAGAATTTTCCAGAGCATGGCACAGCCCAAAACACACACAATCTTTGCCTGTGTGTTTGAGTCGTTTCCGAAACTTTTGCAAAACCCTCACAAGGATACTCTCGCGAAATTTTTGCTCAATTTGAGTTGAAAGCTGGTGGAAAAACCTCAAAAAATGCTCGCTCTCTTTTTCCTCTCTCTCGTTACCGATTTTCTCCGGGTTTTCCACCAGGATTTCCCTCTTTTTGCCGCTGTTGGTGTGTGTGTCGACCCGCTCTCCAAACCTTTGCTTGCTAGTGTTTGTGTAGCATCTTCCTTGCCCCACTAGGATTCTGTGCTGCTGCTGCTGCTGCGTTCCTTCGTCCGCAAGGGCAGGATTTTTCCCGGCTGCTGGTGCCGCTTTTATTTTCGGCAAAGTTTGGAAAAGTGCGAATTTTTACCCGTCGTCGGTTTTCACGGCCGGCTTTCGCGTGTTTGTGGACAAAAGTGATCCTCCTGGAAGGAATTGTGCGTGATAGTTGCTTGCAAGTGAAACACTGCCCACCCGCAGCAAAAGTGAGAAACGAAAAATGTGTGATATTTTGTGAGTTTTTCCGGCTGTCGCGTGGTTTTCGAGAAAACTTCTGCGAAAAAACTTTGGTTAAGTGTTGTACAAAAGGATTATTTCGTTTGCATTTTAATTTGAGTAAGTTTATATTTTCTTCATTTTTGTGGTTTAGAATTCCAACATTTTCATCATTCGATGACTTCAACAAAAAAAAAAAAAAAATAAAAAAAAAATCGTGACGCTAATCTGTCAGATTGGGTTGACAGCTTCCTCCCACCTGCGAACACAAACATAAAAGGAGAAAGGGTGGTAAAAGTGGACGTTGTATCAGGCCAAGCTTGGCACCCTGTTTTGTGACGACAACAACAACAACAAACAAGCGTAATAACAACAAATGTGGTTTGGCTAGTTGCTGCAGCGGTAGTATTCGCCTAGTAAGGTGCAGCTCTGGCAGTGGTGCCAGAGGAATGGAATTAAAAGTTTACTACATAGTTCTACTCAATCCTTCCAAGATAACGAAGGTTTAAATTACGGAAAGAATTTGATAAACATTTTCAATTGTTTTCAAATTGTTATCTTCCAAACCTTTTTATAAAATTAATGGTTGAAGGTTTTGGAACATTAAAAAACCACATAAGTACCACAAAAATGTGTCAAAAATGTGCAAAATATCTAACAATTCACAATCATGTTTGTTTCCAAAAGTTTTTTTTCTTCAATTTGAAAGAGTACAATATTATTCATTCAATTTAGAAATTAATGTTTTCAAATGGTTGCCAACTTCTGAAAAATATTATCGTTTGAAATACAATCATATCGACAAATTTTATCATATTGAATTACTTTCTTCATAAATGCGATTTTTCTCTTTATTTTTTTTTAAGTAAAAAAAATGCTGGCATGATTTTTGAAAAACAAAAAATATTTGATATTGGCAATCTTTCTACAGTACGATAAATACATCATATTTTCTTTTAAATTCAAAACATTACGAAAAAAATATGGAAAAATTGTTTAGTAATTTTATTCATTGAAGGGCTCAAAATAAAATTTACTCACTGAAAAAGATATTCAAAAGATGGTATGGCTCTTAAAAAAAAACAAAACAACTATAGCTTTTTCAATTAACTCCAGGATCTTTAAAGAAGATGCAAACACTAAAAAGTACATGCGCTAAGAAACCACTTATTTTGAATTCTTTCTAAAATTTAAATTTCATTATTTCAAATGGTTCGTTCTTTGTCAGTCGTTTTGCTTTCCATCCATTAATTTGGAGTTCAAAATAAGGGTGTACTCTGATCTGATTTATTCCGAATATTGTGAAATTTCCTTTAAAAAGTTCGGTGAGAAAAAAGAAGGGAATTCAAACATTAAAATATAGTCGTCTCCTAGTTATAAATAACAGAATTGAGTTCTGTAAATATTTTAAGTCATTACTTACCCCGCCTCTAAACGAGCTTCGTTATTGAAACTCGCCAAAAATACATTGTTGAACCATTTTTGAATCTTCATAAAGAATTAGGGGAAGGTGGGCAAGACGACCATATGGGGCAAAAGGAACAATCGCTCGTACGGCCGTAATTTTTACAATTTTAATTATTCCAGTATGAGGAATTGTTGCTAGCAGTGCTATTAGCTGATTCTACTATCACATAACCGCCAAAATGACTTAAACGCCACGGGCATAAGATTAAATGAAGTTTTTTTTTTAAAAAAAACCTTTGTTTTCTAATAATATTTGGAAAGAACAAAATAAGGTTTAGGGTTCGTTATAAGGCTTATTTTATCAAAATGCTATTTTCCTAGATCAGTAGTATTCCAACTTCCAACCAATGATTTGCACCTATTAGAAAGTATGATTTATCTTTTGGTTATTTTTGTTGAGAGCTTTTAAAAAATCTTGTTCAGGTGGGGCAAGTGTACCATATGGATATTTAGTATGGAAAAAATTACGAATTGCTGCAACAACATATTTTATTGGGAAATAAATACAAAAAAGTTCTTAAAAACTGATAAACAATTGTTTAATAAATATGTCTATGCAAAATAAAGTGATACTATGAAAATTTTCAATTTTTTACAATTATTTTTTTTCGTAAAAACGATCAAATTTTTTGTAAAATATTATTATTTAACCTAAAAATGAAAGAAACGTTTCAAATACATTCTAATCTGATGTTTCAAATTGATAGCAGTTCACTTGTTAGCAAATTAACATGATGTTTCATGCATTGTTCCTCTTGCCCCAACGGGTTGTTCGTTTTGCCCCACTAGTTGAGTAGAACGTACGGAAAATCAAAAAAAAAATCGTTTTTTAACATTGAAAAACACGATTTTTTCAAAATTTGTTCTATCAAAGTCTTAGTCAAGACCTGAAATAAGATGATTTCCTTAGCTTGTTACACTTGCCCCACTTTCCCCTAAAAATTAGAACCCTTATTTTTTTGAATCCAATGATTTTTTTTAATTTACTTTTTTCATGTGACTTTGCCAATGTTTCAATTAAAGAAAATTATTTATTTTTGATTCAACCCGCACTTTTCATTAATTCCTCAATAAGGAGTTTTAATGTCTCAAACTGTTTTCATCGCAATTTATTGCAATTTAAAGCTAATGTTTCTATTTTGTGGTCACATAAAACATATGAAAAACACCTAAAAGCATGATAAATGAGCAATTTGCCCAATTTTTCTAATTGTTTGACTTAAAACATTTATATTTTCAGTTTTAATGTCTTCATATATATACAGCAATTTTAAGAGCCTCAAAAGGAAAATTATTCTCTAAATCTGCAACATTGGATTTGCTGCAGAAAATGTATTTATAAATTTTTAGCAAGCCTGTATCATTTTTGTGTGTAATTTAAAATCTGAGTTCTCACCAACACATATAAAGCTGGCCCGTCCTGAGCAAACTCCAAAGAGAAGCATATGTTGGTGCTCTTCACATATTTCAAAGCGTCCATGCGCGGTGGTAGCGTGTCATCAATAACCAAGAAGTTGGTTATGTTCTCTAAGTGTTTTTTTTTGAATACAACCAAAAGTTCGGTAATGTCGATAATTGTTAAAAATGTCATAATATATAAAAATGCATGAGACAATTTCAGATTTGATATAATGCCGCCATGCATCACAATCATGCGACTGCCAGTTGGGTGCAAAAAAAAAGTTCTTCGATCGGGCTCGAAATTTTACTTGGATTTCTTGGCCAAAATAATAAAACCCGTATTTTTTTTTTGTTTGGCCATCAGGGTGACCTACATCGTGCTAGGGTGGTCCAAAAAATGGCAAATTTCGTAATTATTTGCAAAAACCACTTTTTTCGAAAAATAATATATCCGCGCCATTTCATCCGATTTTAGCTGTCTTCGACGCAAAAGAAAGGTGATGAGTTTGGCTATTTTGGAAAAATATTAAGAAGTTTCCAAAATCTAGATTAACATTTGAAAAGTCGTATGGAAACCTAAAATGGCATTTTGACCGTGTCTGGACCAAAGAGTCTGTGTCTGAAAATATTTTTATCGGATTCCGCGGAAAATTTCACGTAACTTATCAAAAAATTTGTGATATCGAGTCATACTTTTCCGAGAATTGTTTTTTTCATAATAAAAACTGAGTTTTTGCTTTTTTTGACCACCCTAGCACGATGTAGGTCACCCTAATGGCCAAACAAAAAATACGGGTCTAATTATTTTGGACAAGGAACACCCAGAAAAATTTTCAGCCCGATCGGAGAACTTTTTTCGGTTTAGGCTCTTTTCAAATGGAATTGCTATATGTATAAACTGTACAAAAATATCTTCTTTTAAATTGGCCTTCATCATGTAACCTGGCATCAGTTGACTAGTCTTCGCCTCAAATACCACAAGTTACGATATCTTAGTCAGTTTTGGTTGCTTTGGGAATGAGCAGGATCGACTGTTTGTTTACACTTCCGACTTGGCTTGTTTGCATTGTTTGGCTTGATTTAAAAAAAAATAGCTCATACCAACACTAGGAAGTCAGACCGACTATACGAATCCCTTAGAGGCATTATACCAAGTTTTCTTAATTTAGAATTCCAGTTTATTGAATGGAAGTTTAGGGAAATCAGTTTAGTTTAGTGTGATCACTCAACTGCGCAAGCAACAACAACCCACCAGGATCGATAATTTTCCGTTTATTCACCCCTACCGGTTGGGGGGGGAGCACAGAGAGTACGTTAGAGAGAGAGCGCGCGCGGAGCTTTCGGAAAACGTCCAATCGTGGCGGGAAAGTGTGGATGGGTTGTGGGAAGAATTTGGGTGGGGACCACCTCTTCGGTGTGCAACCAAAGCTCACTTTTCGCTCTCAGATTTTGAGAATTTGTCAAAGTCCTCGCGCGCGGGTGGGTGGGATGTGACGTGGTGAAGGTGGGTTCGCATATTTTCACAGCAGGACACGCGCGCCCACACACACATACACACGGTGGGTCAGGACGGGCCAGGTCCTACACCGAACTCTCTTTAGGCCTCTGGCTAATACGCAGCAGAAATGAGCATCCTGCTTGAAGTTAGTCGCTGGAAAAGGTGGCAAAAAAATCGCTTGAAACACGATCCGATGATGTTTTCCTCACCTGAAACTTAGCCTTGACAGAAAAGAAGAAGGAAAAAAAAGGACGAAAGGAAAGATTCGTGTTTTGGTATTTGGGCCATTTCGGGTGCAAATGAGGGGTTGTTTTTAGAATCTTGTTTTCGAGACGTTGCTAACGCCCGCCGGCCGTTGATTAGCAAATGATTACCGGGCTCAGCAGAAGCAAAGGAAGCTGTTTTTGTACCTTTTGAGAGTTTTTGCGGGTTTTAACATCTGGAAGGATATCGGGCATCTTTGATTGCCCCGGAAATTTAATTAAATTTAAAAATATTTTTCTCTGAATCACAAAAGAACTACTGATTCGATAAACAAAATATTTGGTGTGAAAATGTTGGAACTACATATAGCATTACCTGTCTTTCTTTGACTTATAGTTTAATGTTTTTGTTAGTCTGTTAAGTTTTTCGTTATGTATTGAATACCTATTTTATTCATATTAAAGTTTATAGCAAAACGGGAAAATCGAAAGTCTGAAAAAAATAGTGTTCATGTGATGCCAAAAGCTCACCTAACAATCAAAATCAAAATGTTTCAGCTGTTCCTGGTGGACGACACCGTCAACGAAGACGACGCCGACGTCAACGCCACGGACAACGACGACGACGACCAGCTGCTGCTGCCGTACGAGCTGAACGACGATGCGTACGCCCAGATCATGGCGGCCATCTTGGCCTCGAGTCGACGGGCCGCCGAGGTGAATCGCTGCAACGCCCTCAACACCGTCAACACGAACAAAACGTTGGACTGCAAGTTTGACCGGCTGATTTCGGAGGTGACCGGCCTGCGGGACGCCATCGAGGAGAAGATCGACTCGATCAACCGAAAGATCAAGCAAACGAACAAGCTGTTCCAGGCGAGTCAGGACTACGACAAACGGTCCGGAAAGGCGTGCGAACTCGTCCTGATGGGGATTCCGTACCGTCGAGGGGAGAACCTTCGCGAGTACTTCGTTCGGCTCTGTCGAGTTTTGGGATTCCAGGAGTTCGAGATCCCCCTGGCGTACGTCCGACGAATGCTAAGCGGTAGTTCGAGTGGTTCCACAGCCCGGCTCAAGATCCCCACTATAGCCACTCCATCCTGGACAACCTGAAAATCCGCACGAACGTCAAGCTGACAGTGCAGTCACGTCATAGCACGCCAAACGAATCCATAATCGTGGTGCAGTTTGTGTTTCGCAACGCGCGGAACGAATTCTACCGGCGGTACCTGGACCACAAGGCGCTCTGTCTGCGGGACATTGGCCTGGAGAGTGGATCGAGGATTTTTGTGAACGAAAACCTGACCCGGACGAACTTGGGACTGAAGGCGGAAGCGATGAAGATGAAGCGCGATGGCAAGCTGAAGAACGTGTTCACCGTGAACGGGCAGATCTACGTGAAGCGGACGAGCGAGCATCGGCCCGAGCTGGTGACCAGTACGGTCGATTTGCTGCTGATGGACGAGAACAAGATGCGGAGTAACAAGTAAGTGAAGTTTCTGTTTATGTCTTTTTTTTTTGCTTCACTGTTCATGTTTTTTAATGTTTTTTTTAATTTTTTTGCTGTTTGTTTCAAATCGTGTTCAATGTAAACTTATTTAAATTGACATGATTATGCCATGAAAATATTTTATAGGATTGTGTCGCCACACAGAAAAAAATCAATTCCCGTAATCGTTAATTGTGTTGATGAATTTGAGAACCAAAAAAGAATTTATTCATGAATTTGGTGCATTTCCAGAATATTTTTTTAAATGTCCTAAGCTATAGTGTTTCATAGTTTTATAACGTCATGATTCGAATTCCCGGACGCTTCGAAACCCGGACACTTCAACTTGTTTTATTAATTATTTTGATATAAGTTCGCATTATGAATGTCAAAACTGTGTTATTTGATGAATTCTAACATTAACTTTCATTTAAAGTTTGTTTGAACGCTGTAGTTAATGCCAAACAATTAAATAAAATAAAATTATAAGTTTACTAAAAATGCGAAACATTTCAACGGATATTTCATAGGCGTCCGAAGCACTGGGAAGGCAAAGCGAAATTTATGTTTTGATTTTCTTAAATCCTAGACATTTTTATATAAACTATCGATTGTTTTGATGTTAACAGTTATTTGAGACCTAAAAATGCCATTCACTAAATTTCAGTCCAAATTTGATTTATAAGCAAAATCGAGTGTCCGGAATTCGAAGCAAAAGTGTCCGGATTTCGAATCAGCTTTTAACAGTGTCCGGATCTGAAGCACAACAAGTCATTTTAATTTTCAAATTCGATGAAAATTGTTAGAAACATATTTGCATGCATTTTCTTGAAACTGACTGTTTATACTAAATCCTGATGATATTTCTACATTTCCAACTTATTTCATGATTTTTTGCCAGCTATAACAAAAATAATATGGTACTAAGTGTCCGGATTTCGAATCATGACGTTAGGACCTTTTAAAAACAAAACTCTAGATTTGCTCTATAAATGTACTATATTCCTTCGTAGTTCTCAACTTCATGAACACAAATCATGAATTCGTCGAGGATTTCTGTCACTTGATTTTTTTTATCTGGCTGAACCTTTTTTGATGCCTTTGGTATGCCCAAAGAAGCCATTTTGCATCATTAGTTTGTCCATATAATTTTCATACAAATTTTGCAACTGTCCATACAAAAAAATGACATTTGAAAATCCAAAACTCTGTTTCTTTTCAAGAATTTTTTTGATTGATTTGGTGTCTTTGGCAAAGTTGCAGGTATGGATAAGGACTACACTGAAAAAATGATACACGTTAAAAAAAATTGGTGATTTTTAATTTAAGTTTTTGTCACTAAAACTTGATATGCGATTTGATTTGACACTATTTTCAATTTTTTTTATGTTTTGATATGTTTTAGAGGACATCAAATGCCAACTTTTCAGAAATTTTCAGGTTGTGCAAAAAAAATTTTGACCGAGTTATGAAGTTTTGAATCAATATTGATTTTTTCAAAAAATCGAAATATTGGTCGCAAAAATTTTTTCGATGTTAAATTAAATTTGCTATTAAAAAGTACTCCATTGAAATTTTGTTAAAGTTCACCGTTTTCAAGTTAAAGACATTTTTAGGTAACTTTTTTAAAAATAGTAGCAGTTTTATTTTTTTTAGATTGGTGCACATGTTTGCCCATTTTTGAAAAAAATATTTTTGAAAGGCTGAGAAAATTCTCTATATTTAGATTTTTTCTGAACTTTGTTGATACGACCCTTAGTTGCTAAGATATTGCCATGCAAAGGATTAAAAACAGGAAACAGAACTATTGGTCCGATTTACAATGTTAAAATATGAAACTTTTCGAAAACAATATTTTCAAAAAAATTAAATCAATGCTAAAATTTCAAAAGGTTGTAATATTAAATGTTTGGCCCTTTTGAAATGTAAGTCTAAATTTAAAAATATTGTTTTCGAAAAGATCGGAAAATTTCAAGAATGTTTCATATGTTAACTTTCGGATCATTAGTTGCCTAGATATCGAATTTAGAAAATGGTGGGTTTTTCTGGTTTTAAACCTTTGCATAGCAATATCTCAGCAATTAAGGGTCGTTTCAATAAAGTTCAAAAAAGCAAAATATAGAGAATTTTCTCAGCCTTTCAATAATATGTTTTTCAAAAGTGAAACGGTGCAATTTATCAAAATTTTACTAAAGTGCAAATTCGATTTTTCATCGAAAAATGAAATTGAAAAATTGTTGCGGCCAATGTTTCGATTAATAAAAAATCAGAGATTTTTTTCCCTTTCTGAAAATTTCTGAATAGTTGGCATTTGATGTCTCCTAAAATATTTCAGAAAATTAAAAAAAATAGTGTTTTTTTGCAAATCAAGTTTCAGTGAAGTTCTTTTTTTTTTGAAAATGTTAGTACTCTAATTGAAAATGCATACAAAATTTTGCTTCGTTTGATATTTTATGAATGTTAATCAACTAAGTCAAACACACTATTGATTGATTGTATTTCAGATAAAATATTAAAAGTAGAGGTGGGCAAAAAAAGAGCGAACCGCTCAAACAGCCGGTTCACTGAAAAGAGCGAACGAATTTTCACAAAAAAAGAACCGCGGCTCTTTTTAAACGGTCTTTTGAATATGGCATGATTTTTGTTATAAATATAATTTATTGAATTTCAAAAAAAATAGTTTTTAATTTATTTTTGAGAATTGAAAATGTAATTTTAAAAATTTCACTTACTTTACTTCACTTTTATTGCTCGTACAACCTCCGGGTCATGAACTGTCTCCAGATGCGCTGCCACTGGACTCGGTCCTGGGCTGCTACTCTCCAATTCCAATCCAATTCAAAAATGTCAATGCTTATAAAAATTAATCCCAAAAGTAAATGATTTTCTAAACGAAATGAAATAAACTTTTCATTCCCTGGGCTTTGTCATAATGAGTGTCATAGGTTTGATGCTTGTTTGGCAAAGAGTATGATTTGATTCGATGTGGAATTAAAATCGAAGTGTTCAGTATATTGCTGAAGCTTCCATTTTTACACATGGACACCACTTCATGCTGCGAGAACCCACTTTAAGTAGTTCAGGGCTTAATCGATGGCCGGTAAGCTGTCATCGAGACAAAGAGGTTCTTTGATAGGGAAATATCACATTTGTACAATGAACCGCTACATATGTGATTTTTCCCTATCTTAATGTGGGTGTCAGGTTGATACAGGTTTTAAAATCAGTTTTTGTAGAATTTAGGATTTTAACTATAAATATCAACTGTTTATACTTTGCTTTTAGTTATTTAGGGACAAAATTAGTAATAGTGAATTTAGTAATTTATCAGAATCGGTGATTTTCATTCAAGTTGCATAAAAACCATTCTGATTTGTCAAATTTCCATAGAGTCTCGATCAATCAATAGTGAAATGATATCGACTATTCGTTGATCTGTTGAACTAAAGACTGCGGATTATGATTGTATCGACCATTGTTGCGAATCGAGGATCTATTGGAATTTGACGATCAAATGGTCGTTCTTTCAATTCACGACTTGTAAATATCAACTGTTATTTTTTTTGTTTTTTTAAAAAAGCCAGACAGGTTTTAAAAGAAATTTTTTTGTTAATAATTAAAATGTCGGGATTTAAGATAAAAATGGATAGGTTGCTTTAAATCTTGTATTCAATTCAAGTTAGGTAGTTATTCGCAAATGAATATTTGACTTATATGAATAATTGAACATTTGGACTTATGAATAACACACAACTGTGCATTTATTCTGAGTCAGATCCTACAGTCAGTGTTTATTTGGTCGAAGTGTACTAATTCATTGGCAGATCTGATTCTAGTTGTAATGTACGACAAGACTACTGACGGACGTGACAGGACGAGGGCCCAGTTTAGAGGTTTCGACATCAACGATGTGCGGCTGGATCACCCTCCCAAAAAAAAAAAAAAAAGAAATGAAATAAACTTTTCATTGTACAACTGAGTGTCATTAAAGTTATAACGGAATACAAATTTGGCATTTCAACTATCATAATTTGTCAAATATTGCCAAAAATCTACTGAATATTTGAGAGATTTTGAAACAAAAATTAATCATTTTGTCCGATTAAACATTAGCGATTATAGACTTTATCCATTAAATCAGAATGTAGAGAACAGTTCACATAATATTTTCTCCAAATAAAATGTCAGTGTAAGTTCAATTCTTGCAGAAATAAACGTAATTTCCAAATTAATAGCATTTTTTACAGCATTCTAGATTTAAGTTTGGATGCCATTCAATTACTCGAATGTTAAGTTTTGAGTAGAAATCTTGACATAGAGACCACCAAGACCTATGATTTTCAAGGGCATCTTCTCGTTTTCAGCTTTATTTTTGTTATCAAATATGGCCGTTACAAATATTTTTCAAAGTTTATGTCACCCCTCCCCTTCAAAGTCGGTCCGAAAAATCAGGGGGCAAAACAATATGTTTTTCAAAAAACTTCCAAATTTTAATGGAAATAAAAGTCTTATCAACTGAAAACAAATTCAAACAAACGCATTTTGGAATCGATCAAAAATATTATGAATTTTGTATGAAATTCCGTTGCACAGTAATGCAAAAAGTTTTTTTTCGGCTTAAATTAATATCATTTTTCTAATGCATTCAATACATTTAATGTGTAAAATGCATTTGAAAACTCTTTTTTTTATTAAAATGTTTATACCATGACCTGCCATATATATTTTTTTTTGCGACTTTGGCCAGAGTTGAGGGACAAAAACTTCAAAAAATATTTGTTACGGTCTAATTTATAAAATCCCATGATTCTTGACAAAACCCTTTTCATCCAAATTTTGAAGAAGAGCGAAAGAGCCGTTCAAAGAGCGGCTCTTTTTAAAGAGCGAACGAAAACGAGCGGCTCCTTAAAAAGAGCGGTTTTGCCCACCTTTAATTAAAAGTAATCTTTCTTACAGTCAGTTTGACGTAATAAGTTCAAATTGCAAAGCTTTTGGCTGAAATTTGTAAGAAACGGGGAGACTGTCACAGTCATCCGAAAACCGAAAAATCGTTTCAACTTTTTTTGTCGCGCTTTCTTCAATGAAATTTTGTGCGATTTTTTTTTAGGTGCGTTAAAAAGTCTTACCGAAAAAATAAATTGCAATCCTATTAAATTGAATTTCTATTAATGCATCATGATACTTCGTTGTAAAATTGTGTGTCAAGTTATTCTTGCATGGAAGTCTATATCCTGGGCCACACTGCGAGAGCATTTCCTCGAGCAATATTGCAGGTTATTAAAAATATTTCCACAATAAAGAAAGCAAAAATCTGTAAAGCCCTGAGAAAGCAAACACAACCACACACCGCCACCGCACCACAACACAACATAACCTAACTAAGCCATCTCAAGGGCGCCCCCGCCGGCGAAAAACGGGCACGGAGGTGGGGGTGGATGAGCCTTTCCCCAGCACCAGAATTCCAAGGAGAAGGCGCCTGGGGCCCAGCGAGGCGCTTGAAAGCAGCCGCCGCCACCGCGCGCTCACCAAATAAAGAAACTCTGCGCGACTGGAAAAACACGTAGCGACGATAAAACGCGATAAAAAGGCGACAAGGCAGTAAAATACGAATATAAGGCAGCAGCAGCAAACAACCACGGGAACCTTCTTCCAGCAGCCAGCCAGCCAAGTCAGTCCAGGGAGCCCTAATATCCATATCGGTGGAGAGAAGGAAAAAAAGCAGCGCCTGCCAAACCGTGGTCAGCAGGGTGATTATCGATGGTGTTTAAGGAGCGAGAGTAACTTGCTTTTTTTAGAAAATGCAAAAGCATATTTTGAACATAATTTCTGATTGATGTTATACACAAAAAAAAACAAAAAAAAATTGATATACAAACCAAAACATGATCCACCCTAACGCCCAGGTCAACCTGGCGAGAAGCCGGGAAGTTCCCCCCCCCCTCCCCCACAACCCTCGTTATGGTAAACCCGCGTGGAAGCGAGAAAAGGAATAAATGTTAATATATTATCAATTTTATATTCGTGAGAAAAATTCTTGCCTATATATGAGCTTTGGAAATGAGCTCGCGCCGGACACCATCAACGGTAAAGACCGGGACGACGACGACGACGACCATGGGCCACACCAAGAGAGACCCCTGGACGATGATGACGCCGACGACGACGCAAAGGTTTATATTTTTTGATGGATTGTTGTTTATTATTATCGGTCCAGATTTGGTGTGGCGCTGAGCATTATTAGGAATGGAATTTTTTGATTTTTTGTTTTAGTTAATGAACTAGTGCTAATAGTTGATAATGCTTTGAGATTATTCAATTAATATGGCAACACTGCCTAATTTAGGGAATACTTAGATTCATTTAATTTATATTTAATTTATATTTAATTTTCATAAAATATCTGCCAAATGTAAAAAATTTCAATGATTTTGCATAATTTGGCATTTCCTCTTGAATTTAATTCAAATTTTCCATATTTCGGGGTAGTTATCAAAAAGTTCTAAACGCCATTTGTAAAATAAGTTGTTTTTCGATTAATCTCTATCAAATTACAAATTATCAAATTTACAAATACTTTGAATTGTTCATCTGCACGTCCTTTAAATGTTCTTTACTGAAAAATTATGAAAATTTTATTTGCTTCAGAGAAAAATCAAATAAGTGGCGGAGCAATTCTCTACGAAATCGGCATTCCCTATTTAAATTTTATTTTTGTATTATTTTTAATCTTGTTGATACAATTTTGGTGCCTTTGTTGTATTCAAACAGCCACTTTTAATTTTCATCAATTTGATGAAGAAAATGTACACGGAATTGCCGATTTTTATAAAATCAATAATGGATTTTATTTGTATTTTTGATTTGAAAATTTTATATGTTTTAGGAGCCTTCCTTTTGAGCATTTGAAGTATGGTCAAAAAATCTCGAGTTATGTTTTTTTGGTCCTAAAACCCACAATTTTCTAATGCCGCTGTCCAGCAACTAATGGTACGTAAATATTCAAACATGCTGTAACTTTTATCTTTTCGAAAAAATTATTACAAAATTTTTGAATCAAGACTTACATTTCAAAATTGCCAAAAATTTAATATTACGCGCTTTTCAAATGTTAGTCTTGATTCAAAAATTTTGAAAATATTTTTTTCGACAAATAAATAAATTTAAATACGACGTGTGCTGAAAAAATCAAGTTTTGCAACAGGTTCCATACAACATTTTTTGTAATTCCGAAAAACACCCTTAGAATGGAATTTTAAGTCAATTGTCTATGTGTTTAGTCGATTCACTGATAACATCAAAACAATATCGAAAAGTGATACATTTCAGTGCTTAAAAATTTTCTGCACTTGTGTTGAAAAGTATCACTTTTCGTAACTTATATTTTTAGAAGAAAAAAGTAGTCTTACGAGAATGACGGGAAAAGTAATTACTTTCACAACAGAATTGCAAAAAAAAAATCAGAAATGGTCACTCATGGTCACTATTTTTAAAAATCGAAAAACTGCAAATATTTCGCTAAAATCAAACTTTCGGTGGCTATATCTTGAAAATAGAGCCCTTTATCAAAAAATCTGTGAAGGTACTTTTTGATTGGAAATTTTTAAAAAAATACGATATTATGAAATTTCGATTTTTTCCAAAAATCACATTTTTTCAAATAATCATAACTCGGTAGCAGATTTTTTGACCATGTTTCTCTATAGCTCAAAAGTTGCGGATTTTTGTACCCCAAAACATATCAAAAAATCTCTAAAATCAAAAAATAATTGAGTTTTTGTTAAAAAAAAGTTGATTAAAAAATTAGCTATTTTTTCCCGTGTACCTATTTTTTCTCAATACTCCTCAACAATACCCTGCCAAAGACACCAAATTGATCAGAAAATTCACTCAAAAGTTACAGCTCTTTGAATATTTACATACCATTTTTGTATAGACAGCTGTCAAAATTGTATGGAGACTTGTATGGGTTAACCAATAACACAAAATAGCTTCTTTGGTCATAGGAAAGACCCCTTAAGGTTTGTGCCAAATAAAAAAAATACAAAAATAAAAATAGCCGAAATCGGCCGATTTCGAAGAGAATTGTTCATATGATTTTCCTTACAAATTTGGCAGCTGACCATACAAAAATGATATTTGAAAATTCAAAAATCTGTACCTTTGGATCGATTTGGTGTCTTCGGCAAAGTTGTAGGTATGGATAATGACCACACGGACAAAAAAAAATATGCAAGGTAAAAAAAAATTGGTGGTTGTTATTATCACTTTTTGTCACTAAAGCTTAATTTTCTTTAAAAACCCAATTTTTATTTTTTATGTATTGATGTATTTTGGAGGACATTTTATGCCAACTTTTCAGAAATTTCCAGAATGGGCAAATAAGTTTTGACCGAGTTATGAATTTTTGAATCAATACTGTTTTAAAAAAAAAAATCGAAAAATATTGGTCGCAAAAATGTTTCAACTTCATTTTTCGATGTAAAATCGAACTTGCAATCAAAAAGGACTTCAGTGAAATTTTCTTAAAGTGCACCATTTTTCAGTTATAACCATTTTTAGGTTATTTAGGTCGCAGTTATTCTTTTTTAATTAGCACATGTTTGCCCACCTTCGAAAAAATATTTTTGAAAAGCTGAAAAAATCTATATATTTTCCTTTTTCGATTTTTGAAAATGTGAAAAAGAAAAACATAAGATATTCGACTATCCGAAGTGACATTTTTCGAGCCCTTCGGATAATCGAGATTATGTTGTTTATAGTTTTGCCAACGAAATCAAAAAAGTATTGGGCCTAATTTTTTTCTAGTTTTTCTTGTCTTGTTTTGGTAATTTAAGAGAAAGAAGGCAAGTGCACGATAAAATGGTTTATGGCAAATGCAACTATCGATTGGTAAATTTTCATCCTAACTAAAATCTCAGTTAAGCTTACCAAAAACTTGCTTAACAATCCAAACAACTCATTGGTTAGGACGAAAATAAACCCATCAATTGTTGGATTTGCCTTGAACAATTTCTCTTTTCACTAAACTGAGTTCCCAAAATCATGTTGAGCTTTTTTCTGAGATAAAATCTCTGCTATTTTTGGTCAGCCAACGACATCCGAATTAAATGATCAAAGTAATGCTGCTTATCAAAAGTTATCCCTCCACTCTTCATTAAATTTCCATGACAACCCAGTCAGCCCTTTGAGGAATGCTTTTCGGGCCGCGGGCACAAGCCTTTTTTTACCCTGGCTGTCAACTTTGCCAGGAACTCGACGCAGCAAATTTAGGCCCCTTTTTCTGTTTAATCAATCTGGTATCTTGTTCCATGTTTAAACATTGAGCGAAGATAAAAAAACACACACACAAACTCTGCTGCAAGAAGCACTTTTCCTGCGAGCACCAGCAGCCCGGATGTAATCATCCGTTGGGAAAATTGGCTGTTGATGGAAAACAACGCCCCCGGGGCACTATTTTCATTTACGGGGTTCCCGGGGAAAAGGCCGACCGACCACGGCCCCGACAAAGGAAGGTGGGAGAATTTGGAGGTTAAAAATCGACCAAAAGTTAGTTTGATGCAAATGTTGCAAAGAAACTTCCACATTTCATGATATATTTCTGAGCATCTGTTTGTGTTTGGTTAATTTGTAAAAACATGTTACACTGTGTGAATTCGGAAACATTTATTTTACAACATCATATTCAAATTTGAAAGTTGTTAACAATGTTGGATGGATTTTAGTAAATTTTTCATGAAATTAAAAAAAAATAGAAAATAAATTGTGTCTAAATTTATTCCAAATTTTCCTACCCACTGTGCAGAAATATGCAACATTCTTCATAGTGCAAGAATCTTCAGGAAAAAAAGGCCGCAGTCAAAGAAGGTGGTAAGGGGGTGCGAAATTTTTCCTCTTCCATTCCATTACAACCCCTTCTTTTCGACGACGGGGGATGCATCGATTCACCGAGCAAACGGGCAGAAAATTTACGCGCGCGCAACAACTTGTTGATCGTCTTCCTTCGGAATTGAGGCCTTGTTATCCCTGAAATGGAAAATCACCCTCCTATAGGATAACAACCGCCTTCTATTAGCAATGCCTAAAGAGTGGTCTGGTTGGCTTAATTAACGAGAATTTTTGTAAGCAACAAAATTGTTTTAAAATAACCTTGAAATTGCTCAATTAAATTGGTTCCAGAAGTTTCAAACTTGTTGCACTCTTGTTATTTATGTTGCATTTCATGTTTTTGCAACAAGAAATTTATTGCAACTACTTTATTCTTAATTTTTTTTTTTCAAAGAACAAATACAAGTTTTTCCAAAAACATGTTGCAATCATGTTGCAAATCCTTCACCTCGTCACAACTTCAAACTTGTTTCAACCATATTTTTTTTTCGCTAACATTCCACCCCTATCTCCAGCCAGAGGGGGTGTGGACCAACCATGGCAGAATGGCCCCTTTCGCATTTTAATTACACGCTTCATTACATTACCTCCACTTTGGAGTGGAGAAGACAAATTGATACAGCAACTTTGGAGTGGAGAAGACAAATTGATACAGCTCTGGGTGTGTGTGTGTGTGACAGGGAAAGAAGTGCAGCCAACAGCGCGTGGGATTTTCCCGAAAGGGTGAAAATTGTTCTTGGGTGGCAACGCCCCCCGATCATCGCCAGGTGGCGGCTGTTAAAATTTTTTCTGGAGTTTTCTTTTGCAGCTCTTGTTTTCCCTCCGGGTCAATGAAATGGAAAAATATGGATTTTGGATGTTGTCAGGGCAGGTAACGGTCGCACGTGGTTTTTTTTTTGTTTACCATAAATTGCTTAACATTTGCAATTTTAGTACAAATCAACTTAATAAGGAATACATTGTAAAAGTTGTTTTACATAAAATGGTTAAACTTCGGTTGTTATAACTGTTGTTCAACAAAATTGGTACTTTGATAGTTGATAGATGATGAATTTGCATTTTTTTAAATGCGGAATCTTAAAAGTTACGGTCTAAAACTGCCTCTGGGTCATTTTACCGAATTTACGTTTTTTTTAAAGAAAAAAAAACTTAAATGTGGTTTAGAATTGCTTGTGTGACATTTCGCCGAAATATCTTATTTTTCAAAGAGTGAACCTTAAAAGTTGAGGTATATAATTGCCTCTGGGTCGTTTCACCGAATTTGCATCTTATTCATAGATAGAATCTCAAAAGATGAGGTCTAGAATTGCCACTGGGACATTTCGCCTAATTTGCATGTTTCCTAAAGAGATAGTCTTAAAATTTTAGGTCTTAAATTGCGACTGAGTAATTTCGTCGAATTTGTTTTTTTCCAATCAGAGAATTTTAAAAGTTGCGGTCTAAAACTGCCTACTAAGAGAAAATCTTAAATGTGGTTTGGAATTTGCCTGTGGGTCATTTTGTCGTATTATCTTTTTTTTTTTCAAAGAGTGAATCTTAAAAGTTGAGGTCTAGAATTGCCTCTGGGTCATTTCGCCGAATTTTAATTTTATTCATAGAGAAAATCTTAAAAGTTTAGGTTTAGGATTGCCACTGGGACATTTCGCCGAAATCTAATTTTTACCGAATTAGACCTCAAAGTTTGATTTTTTGATTTTTTTTGACCTCAAAGTTTAAAACTTTGAGGTCTAAAATTGCCATTTCGCCGAATTATCATTTTTTCAAAGAGTGAATCTTAAAATTGAGATCTACAATTGCCTCTGGGTCATTTCGCCGAATTATCATTTTTTCAAAGAGTGAATCTTAAAGTTGAGATCTAGAATTGCCTCTGGGTCATTTCGCCGAATTTTCATTTTATTCATAGAGAATCTCTTAAAAGTTGAGGATTGACACTGGGTCATTTCGCCGAATTCTCAATTTTCTCAAAGAGAGAGTTTTAAAATGTGAGGTCTAAAATTGCCTTTGGATCATTCGCCGAATTTGCATGATTCCTAATAGTTTCCTAATTTTATGAATTAAGGTCTAGAATGGCCTCTGTGTCATTTCGTCGAATTATCATTTTTCATTTCTGGGTCATTTCACCGAATTTGCTTTTTCCAAAGAGTGAATCTTAAGAGTTGAGGTTTGCATTTCGCCGAATTTGCATTTTTTCTAAGAGAGAATTTTAAAAGTTGTTGTCTAGAATTGCCTCTGGGTCATTTCGCCGAATTATCATTTTTTATATTTTTGGGTCATTTCGCAGAATTTGTATTCTTTCTAAGAGAGTTTTGAAGGTTTAGAATTTAATTGTGGCCATTTCGTCGAATTTCATTTTTTCAATTTGAAAAGTTGCGGTTTAAAATTGCCTCTAGGTCATTTCGTCGAATTTTCAATTCACCGATTTGGACATCTACTCGAATGTATCATTTCATTCCATTTATATGTCCAAAGATCATTTTACCGAATGTGCCATTTCACTCAAACGCAAAATTCATGGAATGATTCATTTCACCTAAGACGTTACCAAATTCGGTTGGAATCCGTCGAATGGGACATTTCTCCTCATTATACCTTAATTCGCATGGGTCATTTCACCTAACAAAACTTAAAGTTAACGATTATTTTGTCGAGAGTGCCATTTCACCTAAAACGTCAATTTATCGAAAAGGCCGTTTCATCTAAATGTTCATATTGTCGCATAAATTGACTGTTACAAAGTTGGTTATGTTCTGAAATTCCTAAAATTCGGTGAAACGACCATTCATTGAGTTGGTCAATTCCCCCCTTCTCCCAACAACGGTTTCTCCAAGTGTCCGTCCTAGGCATCCCAATTGGGCGCTATTTAACATATCATAACAAACAACAGCCAGCCCCCCAAATTTCATGCCCACGACTGCTGCTGGTTTAGCATTAGTGTGCATGCCTGCTGCATGTGGTGGCGAAAGGCCGAAAGAAAGTTGTTTTTTTGTTGTTGTTGTTTTCCAAGAAGTGGCCATCGATGGACCGATCGAGCGTCAAATAGTTGAAATTTTTGGAATATTTTAGGCTGGCGGCCACATGCCCACAGGGCACCATATTGCCTCCCGCTCGCAGCGGACTGTTACGGAATGATGATCGCGAAGCCCTGGAATGTTGAGTCCGACCGGATGGTAGCGATTTGGGGTGGTGTCGTGAACGGGTTGTTCGATAAGTCGCATTAAATTATGAGTAGTAAGGGAAATATGTCCTTAAAAATCATAAAACAAATATTTTATGCATTTCGACATTTAGTATTGTGACTTTTGTCACCTTTAAAGCAATATAACCTAGTAAATCGTCGCCATCGTGCTAACTTGTCGTACGTGCATTTTGGGCCAAATAAAGTTAAGAACGTCATTTTGTGCAGCTCACAATGCCTCACCTTTTGACCTTCACAGATCCCCAAAATTCGATTTCAATCCTGAGATATTCAACAAAAACCAAAAACTCCGTGCATTTTTGTCACTTTACATATGAAAGTAGTTTCAATCTTGTCGTGCTATCTTGTCACTCCATGAAAATTGATGCAAGTGCGACAAAAGGCCAAAGGGATTTCAGACCAGGAAAGTCAGGATGCGTTTGTCGCACGTACAAGCTAGACTACCGTAAACATTTGTAATTATAACTCGGGACTCCAGCAACCAACTTCAACCAAACTTTGGGACAATGCACAGAATGGTGAGCCAAACAAAACGTGTTTGTTATTGTTTACATTGCGTGCTCTCGTTTTTGAATATTCAAGGTCAAACATTAAAACGCGTTTTTCTCGGAACGTCAAAATGGCGGGTGCGACAAGATAGCACGACGACGTCGAAATGGACTCTCTAAACTTGTGTTCCCTCCTACCACCCTTACCAACACAACAAGGTGTGTAAGTGTGCTCTGTTATGGCTCTGGCTCTCTGCTAATAAATTTGTTCATCGATAAAGTTTTAATAGGCTTTAAATTGTTTTACGGTAAATTCACGGTTTCCTCGCGCCCCGCACCGGTGTCCTCCGGGCAAAGTCCCGTGCTGTGTGAATAATTAATTAACGAATTTAATTTAGGCGGGGGTCAGATTTCACAAATTCTTGGGATTTTTGGGTGCATGAAGATGTACTGAATACTGAATGGGTTTATTTGATTTATTTTGTGTAACCATTGAGTGAAATGAATTGGGTTATGAGAGTGATTATTCTATGATTAGGAGAGTGCTTTTTCACAAGACGTTGGATTTTTTTTGTGTCTACTTGATTTGATTTAAATCAAAAATTCTTTTAGTGGCTTCAAGAAGGCAACAACCGGCACATGCTGATTCATTTTGGTGCAGAAATTCGTTAAATTGAATTTTGTACAGAATATTTTAGAGTGATGATCAATTATCTCCGAAAATGATCAAGGCTTCACCTTAACGAAAATGTTTTTAATTGTTTTATTTTTTAAATTAATAGGTCACGTCAACACTCAAATTTATACCAACAGGGTTTTGTGAACAAAATCGACGGATTTCATGAGTTTTTTTATTATTTGCTTTATTTGATTTTACCAAAACAACCATTTTAATAAATTGTTCGTCCCCTCACGTGTGGATCAATCGGACCGCGCACTGGACTCAGAATCCAGAGGTTGCTGGTTCGAATTCCGCGGCGGGTGCTCTAAAGATTCACTAGTGGTTGGTACTAGCAATAGTGGCCGACAGCTATAAAGTCAACTTAGTTTTTTTTTTCCTTCCATACTATTTGGGATCTGGGCATAGGGACCATCCATAAATCACGGGGTGGTTGGCAATTGTCCACGCTCCATACCTTAAAGATTTTTTTTGTAAAGACAGTTGTCCACGAGAGATTTTCCAAAAAGTGTCTACGTGGTTAATTGATAGTTTAATACACAAATGTATGCATATATTCGATAATCAGTATCTTTGTTGGAGATTTCCTAACCAGTTTGTTGTAGATCAACAATGCAGGTATTGACGAAGACAATTAAGAAAAAAAAGTTGCACTGTCAAACATTTCATCCGATTTCAATCACCTTTTTTCCAAAAATAGTAAAATTCCTAACAACTTTATTTTGTTGAAAAAATATTGAACCGATGCAAATAATATTAAAATTTTATCTTACTATATTCAGGCTTCTAAATCATTATTTTATGTAAGATGATGACATATTCCATTTCATCGGATCAATTCACTCCTAGAGTGTTAACCCTCTGATGTAGTTTTTTGATACCTGAACCTTCTACTTGTGAGCAACCTTTATTGTAGTTTTGAGGTTACATCCTTAACATCTACAGTTTTTTTTAAGGATGAGTAATTATCTGAAATTTGTCAAAAAATTCGATATTTTTTTTGCATTTTTGTATGCATGTCAAAGGAAGCAATTTCACATAATTTGTTTTTTCCATACAAGACTCCATACAATTTTGCGGGCTAGTCCTAGAAATGGGCACATGCATAATTTAAGATTTGTATCTTGAGATGGGCTTTTCTGATCAACTTGGTGTCGTCGACAAAGTTGTAGGTACCGATTATGACTTTTCAGACAAAAAATAGGTACGCGTAAACCCAATTTTTTAACTTTTTTTTACAAAAGTTAAATTAATTTTAAATCTTTCGCATTTTTTATAAAAAGAGGCTAGAGTGATTTTTTGCAAAAAAAAAAAAGATTATTGGGAAACAATCAAAAATATTGTCAAGCAAAATTTTCATCATCATTTTTAGTTTTTATTTTTTTATTTTATTGATCGTCTTGCTGGTTGTTGAGGTACAGCTTCTTAGTGTTTAAATTTTGTGAAAAAATAGTTTTTTCTCAGAAGATAATAATCATTTTTCAACTTACTATATCTTGGAAGCTCTTGGTTTGATTTTCAAAATTTAAAAGTGAAAAGATTGGAAAATATTCTACTTTTTCGATAAAATTAAATACCAATATTTTTCTAAATTTAAAAGTTGTTAAATCTTGAAGTTGATTCAGACCTTGTTTAAAATTTCAGAAATCCTTAGATTTGACCCGAAAATTTATTTTTTAAGATGTTTTCCAGGATAACTGAATTTATGTTAGATCATTTATTGATCATATGCATCATATTAATGTTTACTTTTTCTTCTATTTCAGGTATGTCTTCACATTTTAAAAGCAGAATTGGTGAGCATAAACGGATTCTCGGGAAGATCACAAAAAAGATGTTTAAATTTGTGATACAGTCTAGACTCGATTATCCAAAAGCCTTGGATAATTTTCACTTCGAATACACGCAACTCCCTGTGGTTGGTCACTTTTTCGTTTGACACTTTTTGTACCCCGTTGGTTGGTCAAAGTCAAACTAAAATGTGACGAACTGTCACTTTTTACACTGCGCTCACGCACACTATCAAAACAAACGTTTGATAGTGTGTGTGAACTCCGTGTAAAAGGGGTGTCAAACTAAAAAGTGACCCAGTTCGTTTGACAACAGATGGTGTCAAACCATCGGGGTTTGAGTGTAATCGAATCACAAAAAATATATTTTTTTGCAATTCCGTTGTGAAACTACTTACTTTTCCTGTCATTCTTGAACGACGAAATAGCCTACTTTTCTGTACCAAAAATAACAGAATCAAATAGCAACACTTTTCAAAATAAATGCTGCAAAGTTCTACTTTTCAGCACTCAAATGGGTGCTGAAAAGTTGAACTTTTCAGCACTTGTTTCGAAAAGTAACACCTTTCAACATTTTTTTGATTTAATCGATTGATTGACAAAATACATGAAAATTTGACATAAAATTTCACTCAGTGAGTGTGTTTTGGAATTGCAAAAAATGTTGTATGGAACTCGTTGCAAAACTTGATTTTTTCAGCACTCTTCGTATTTATCCAACTCGGTGAACCTCGTTGGATAAATGTACGACTCGTGCTGAAAAAATCCTCTTTTTGCAACTTGTTGCATAAACTACTATTTCGTTGTCTTAGTTTTGGTTGTGACTCCTAAACTGCGCTAAAGTGATTTAGAATTTTCAAATCCAAGATGGCGGCCAAAATGGTGGCGATAAAATTTAAAAAAAGATCAACATCTGTAATTTAATCCGCAATCTACTATTTAAATTTGACTAAAATGGGGTCACAGAACTTGAATTTGATGCAGAAAAGCAAGAAAATCTGAAGAAAATAATAAAAATACGAAAAAAAAATCTTTCTTCATGATTCCCAGTCCCATACAAACTTTTGGATAAGCGAACTTAGGCTAATCGAGTCTGGACTGTAATCAGGGTTACCAGGTCAAAATTAGAAAAATCTGGCAAAGTATCGATCAAAAATCTGGAAAAATCTGGCTGATGAAAATCTAACCATTCTCAATGGTGAAGGGGAGGGAGGATATGAATTCAGGTGATTTAACTGATTTTATGACCTCAAAAATGTTTCAATAACATTCCCTCAAAGAAAAAATCATTAAATATTTGTTTTATTTTCAATAAAATTCGTTCATTTTAATCAAAAAGTTGTTCAAAATCGGCATGAAGTGAAAATTTTGGCAAAATCTGTCTAAATCTGGCACTGAGAAAGATGAATCTTTATTCTGGCTGACACTTGAAAAATCTGGCATTCCCAGATTTATATGGCAACCCTGACTGTAATGCAAAAATTATAATTTGTGCAAATTATAATTTGTGCATTTATGATTCTCATCTTATCTTTTATTGCATACATTTTTTTAAACTGTAAAATTGGGTTTAAGTTCTCATTTATTATGTTTGAAGGTCTGATGCAGATTAAGTTTTTTTTTAAGAATTTTAATGGGAATGTTTAAGAATTGTGGTATTGAATTTATTTTCAAAGCTTCTATTTTATTTTTGAATAATATAAGAGGTAATTCTCTACCTGCTTACACGAAATCGGGAAAAGTTGCCCCGACCCCTCTTCGATTTGCGTGAAACTTTGTCCTAAGGGGTAACTTTTGTCCCTGATCACGAATCCGAGGTCCGTTTTTTGATATCTCGTAACGGGGGGGGGGGTTTCAACAAGGACAAAGTTTCACAGTTTCAACAAGGACAAAGTTTCACGCAAATCGAAGAGGGTTTCGGGACAACTGCTGAGTGAGTTGGCGGAGAATTGCCCTAAGACGATAACAGTTTTTTTTTCAGAAATCTGAGCATTTGATGATTATATCATTATAAGGGAACCTCTGAGACAAATTAGCATGAGAAAGCTGCATGACTTTCCAATGACGTGTCTTCCCGAACGCGGATTAAAACTAGCCTTCAGTTTTACGATTTCGTGTGTCATTCTGGATAAACTGCTAAACTAATCTTATTATGGGTTAAACCAGCCTGCAAGGTTGACACATCATTCAGTCTACTGGAAAATATATTTGCACCTAAACCTTAATAAAACTAGCAATGAGTCTATTCATGAGCATGAGGATAATATGATAACTATTACTTATGTTATTCTTTTATGAAAGTTAAAAAAAAAAACTCATTCACTCTGCAGCATTGCGAGCCTTCTGAGATCGAACCAAAACCGACTGGATGAGAGCCAACAGGTGAAATGTTTCGTTTTAAAGGTTCAGAATACGGAAATAAAATTGAATTGGAATCGATAGCCATTTTTAAATATTTTAGATAACTCAATCTAGTCACAATTTAAATTCTGCTCACAATCACAATCAAACAGTAGCCACAGTTGACTGACTTGAGTTGCTTAGTGCGCAGTGGTGTTTGCGCCAAACACTTCTGTGGACGTGTGAACAAAAAAAAAACTCGCTAGAACCGCCTACAAATATCACCAAATCGGAGAAAACACACTTGTACGCGCCCAGCATTTCAAAGATCAACGCGCGCGCTACTGTCTTAGACCACAGAAAAATTTGCGTGTGTACGCAAATTTGTGTGAGTTTGTGACTCGGTAATTGTGAATGTCTCAACGCAATTGTCCGCACACGAAAATCAAATTCATACGCGTGCTCGCCAAATATTCGCAATCAGGTTATACGTAGAAGTGGAGGGGGGGTTCATATCGACATTAAGATAATATTTCTTTCTCTCGGTGAGAAACAACAGGGAATGAAATGAACATCACACAAACCAACACCTTCCGGTTTTGACCCGAAATTAGGTCATAGACACGTCAAGGTTTTCCATCTTTTTTGCGCATTTCGAGACGCGTGCGGAAGAAGCGTGTGACCTAGATTTGGCAAAGTAAAATGGCGACTTAAGACTATGACTTGATGTAGTTTTTTTGAGATTTGGTGAACAGTTCCCAGACATTCCTGCCTTTGTAAGAGTAATTCAAAGAAACGATCAACGCACCGAGGAATCTCACAGGTAGCAAAACCCCGTATGATCAGGGTTGACCTTTTCGGCGACTTAAATTATTGAATCTCGAGTCTTTATAGGTCATTCCGACAAACCGAAGAATCTTCCTGGAAGGAGTAAACAGCGTTGCAACAGGGAGAACAGCAACTGAAAAAAAATGATTTAACAAACAAAATTCCAAAAACATGTTCATTCAAACTTGTTCGACACTGCTCAATGTATTCGCACATTGGGTGCTAAACTTCCTTCGTCGACTTCATTAACGTCTTCGAAAGAGGGCGACTCCGATGATGTGCTAAAACAACAAAGAAATGGCACCGAATGGTCTACTATTTACCATCCCCCCCCCCTTCCCCCCTACAGGGAGGAGGCACCAGGGAAGGAAGAAGTGGTGAAGCCACTGTCCACGTAGACAGACCAGCTCCAGTCAGTGCCCACCGATGAGAGCCGCAAGATAAAAGATTGGCGAATATTAGCAAGTCCTCGTGTCTCCCCAGACAGCCCCCGCACCTTCCTTCGGTCCGGTTCCAACTCCTCACTAATTATCGATTTCATCTTACTGGTCTTTGCGCAATTTCTTAAGATCTGTTTATCTTTCTCGTCCCGCCGCACTACAGCAGCAGCACCAGCTGCGGGTTGGTTGGTTTGGCCGGGGAAACGTTTCTTTGGCCCGATGACCCCCGATGATGTGTTCACCTCTGGTCGTCACATTTTTTTCTTGTGCAGATTCGGACTTGGTTTCGTTACAGTTGGGAGCAAAATGGGTTTCCAAAAATGTTAATCATACAGAGAAATTTGGTTTTGAAGTGAAAATAAAAAAAAGTGTTTACAACATAATAACTTCAATCCATTCTCGCCAATTCTTTAATTTAGTTGAACTCAATAACAATTTTGAAAACATATTTGATTGTATCCTTTTATCAGTTGTGCAGAAAACTTTGTTTTCTTTAGTTTTATAGTTAACTTTTATTCAATAATGAATAGTTTAGTTTAGGCAGTGAGAATCGGAAAATGTGATGACTAGATCCTGACCATAATTTTTTCAAACATTCTTGATTACTGTCCGCAGTTCCTCTTCAAATAGTGCTTTTCAACAAGCTGTAAAGAAGATTTTTTCAGCACGCATTTATCCAACGAGGTTCACCGAGCTGGATAAATACGACGAGTGCTGAAAAATCAAGTTTTCAGTTGCTTACAACATTTTTTTTACAATTCCGAAAACCTTATTTAATGGAATTTTATGTCAAACATTCATGTGTTAAGTAATCACAAAACAAACAATATTGAAAAAATGTTACTTTTCAATACTAGTGCTGAAAAGTTCAACTTCTTTCAGCACTCATTTCAGTGCTGAAAAGTAGAACTTTTCAGCACTGTTATTGAAAGGTATTAATTTTCCATTCTGTTATTTTTGGTAGGGAAAAGTAGGCCGTTTCGTTACTCCAGAAGGGCAGGAAAAGTTGACAGATTCACAGTGGAATTGCAAAAAAGATATTTATAATTTTAAGAACAAGATTGTTCAAAGTTTCAGTAGTCCTCAACTATGACCATCACTGCTCTGTATGGTAGTTAGTACGTGTGAGGCCCGGCCGGCACCTTTCTTATCGGCATTTTTAATATCTATCTTTCGTCTGCTTTGCTAAACTACTTTTCAAAATTAAATTGCTAAGCACGACTGCGTTGACCATCAGCGCAGCAAAACTCAGCGGGTTTGGGGGTCGGGTCGGGTGGACCTTAACACAGCTATTAACGGCACTTCAAGCACGTCACACAAACACACCGTCGACGTAAATGACGTACTCGTCGTCTGCTTTTCTTTCAGCCCGCCCAACGCCAAGTCAGTCGGTCAAAGGGGCTCAGTTGGTCAGTCAGTTAGCCAATTGTCCGGTAGGTAAACAGGGATGGAGGGGGAGAGTCAGGGACGCACATCGGAACTCAGGTGGCATATTAGCAAAATTTGCCAAGTTTTCTAACGGCTATGGTATTTTTTTATTGGTAGAATTCTCATAATTAAGTATCTGGCAGTATCCAGTAATAGACGTTTCTCGCCTTTACAAAAATCTTACGTATTTTTGCTAAACTTGCTTGCTTACTTTTACTGAACTTATTATTACAAGATTTCAGATAAAAAAATGTCTTTTAAAAGCTGTAAATGAACGTCAAAGTGCTGATTAATCTACATTAGTTGCTCTATGATAGTAAAATAGTTCCCCCTTTTTTGTTATACTTTTTGTTCAAAAGTTCAATTTTTTTATAAGATTCCATTGATTTAATGTTCTTAGTACTGTAAGCAAATTGCAGTTTTATAATCAAATTTTTATTCCCAACAATATTATTGGTTCAGTTCCTCTTCACAAAACAAATTTGTTATCAAATTTGAACCCCATGATTTTCAAATTTCAATGTAGTTTTCATTCATACTATGTTTTTCATGCTGTATGGTAGTTAGACATGGGTACCACCTCTACCAACTCACACGAAATCGGAAAAGTTGCCCTGACCGCTCTTCGATTTGCGTGAAACTTTGTCCTAAGGGGTAACTTTTGTCTCTGATCACGAATCCAAGGTCCGTTTTCTGTTATCTCGTGACGGAGGAGAAATTTGGTGCCAAAGGGACTTTTATGTAAAATTAGATGCCCGATTTAACATTCCAACGCCCAAGGCTCCAAAAAAGTTGGAAAGGTAACTTCAACTCAATGGTTCTCGAGCTTAACTCAACCAATCAAGATGAGTCTTCTTCCAGTGGCTCAGTTGATCGGTCAGTTAGCCAATTGTCCGGAACTTAATTTGATCAAATTGTTATTTTTGCGATCAAAAACATCGGAACTTTTTTTTTCACGTGTAAAAAAAAATTCGCCGAAAATTCCGCGGAGGCAGTCGTTTTAAAAAAGGTGGAACGATGTTTTCGGTCGCAGAAATCACATATTTGTTCAAATTAAGTTCTGCAAAGTTCTAGAATCATCTAGACATCCTAACAAATCACTGGAAACAAGAATCGTCTTGATTGGTTGAGTTAGGCCCGAGAACCAGCAAGTTGAAGTTACCGTTCCACCTTTTTTGGGAGGTTTGGGCGTCCGTGTAAGTTGGACATGCGTTGGGCGTTCCAGTGTTAATGGCGTACTCAGAATTCCAGAAAAATGTATTTTTCATCGAAAAAGACACTAAAAAAGTTTTAAAAACTCTCCCATTTTTCGTTACTCGACTGTAACAAAATTTGGAACATGTCATTTTATGGAAAATTTAATGTACTTTTCGAATCTTCATTGACCCAGAAGGGTCATTTGTTTCAATTAGAACAAAATTTTTCATTTTAAGATTTCGTGGTTTTTTCTAACTTTGCAGGGTTGTTTTTTAGAGTGGGTCCACTAATGTTCTGCAAAGTTGTAGATCAGACAATTACAAAAATTTTGTTATAAAAACATAAGGGGTTTACTTGTAAACATCAAGAGTTATCGCGATTTAACAAAAAAAAATATTTCGTACCGCCTTTCCGTCACGAGATATCAAAAAATAGACCTCGGATTCGTAATCAGGGACAAAAGTTACCCCTTAGGGCAAAGTTTCACGCAAATCGAAGAGGGGTCGGGGCAACTGCTGTGTGAGTTGGCGGAGAATCACCCACATTTCATAATTATTTTAAGCGTCCTGTTTTTTTTTTTTTAATTTGAAGGGTAGTTTAGCAAAGGAGACGAAAGATAGATATTTTTAACAATGCATGATTTTAAAATGTATGGAAAAAACAAGACGGTAGGGTTCATTTATTAGTAGTTTGAAAAATCAACTTTTACTAATACAAAAAAGAAGCTATGATTATAATCGAAAATTCGTATCTAGAGAAAGGATTTATGAATTGTAGGATTTTGGACTTCTGAATAGGAATTTGGACAAAATGAGTAGTACCCATATTCCACTTATCTCTGCACAAAACATTTTCAAATATCTAAGATAAATTCTCCATGATTTTTTTAACACAGGTCGGATCGACATTTGATAGCTTTCATCTTTGAAAACCTTGTAGTAAATATGGATTTTTGTTGTAAAGTTCCAATAAACAAATTTTTCTATTTCTTTTGATCTGTTTGAAGTTTATTGGACCTTCATCACTTGAAAGTTTCTCGCACATTTAAAAAAAATATTTTCACAAAAACTCCAATCACGACAAGCATTTCAAAATGGCTTGAACGTATGATTTAGAGTATTTTTAAAATGAAGCCAATCTTTAACTTTCCAAGGGATGTTCTGATCGATTTGTTGTCTTCGGCAAAGTTTCAGGTACTTAGGGTACATTATCCATTAGTGGACCCTTTTCCTATAGTGGACCCTTTGAAGGATTTTTGATGACAAATTCAATAAAATCACAATTTCAAGCGTGTTTTTGTCTACAAATCTTTTATTTGGCATGATCAGCATCATTTAAAACAATGTGGACTGACATTGAATTGTCCTTTTCACCAAAATAAGTGCTTTGAGTTCGACATCTGAAATCAGCCATGGCCACTAGCATTTTCACAACAAAACTGCATTTATATTTTATGATTGAATTAACTATCCAATCATTTTTGACTAATTATTTAACTTCAGCAAGTCAAAATAATGTAAGTATAAGAAACTTTACTAAAATAAAGCGAAGAACTGCTCATTTTCGAGCAAAAATTAGGTGGACCCCTGTTAATTTAACCTTCAAAATGAAGAAAACTGTGTATTTAAGCGAAAGTTTCTCTTAAACATACAAAAAATGTTTGTTGTTATCAACCTAATCGCATTTTTTTTTTCAATTATGAGTATGAATATAGCTGTTTTCATGTTAAAAGTACCAAAATTGCTGAAGCCGTAAGAATTTATAATTAATCAAAACTATAGGTCATTGTACTTAACTGAAGCATCATAATTGCAGTTTGAAATGATATTTTATAATAATAAATCAATAACAAAACTTTTTTTTTAATAAACATGTGTGATTTCATCAGCAACTGTAAACAAATCTATTGTTTAGTTTCGGTCAACCATTTATGTAATTAATATGGAAAAAATGGCATCAAAATTACTTTTTTGAATTATTTTTTATGTTTGCAGTGGTTTTTGAAACGTTTTCTATGATCTTTTTCGGAATTAAATGTCTATTTTTCTGCTCAAAAACAAAAAAAAACTGATGAAACAAAAAGTCAAAATTGTTCAAAAGACTTCAGATTTCATTGTTTTGTACAAAGGGTTATGGAAAAGTGCTTAAAATATTGAAAATTTGTGAAAAATGTGCTTCGGCTCTTCTAGGGGGTCCTCTAATGGTTAAAATACCCTATAAAGACTGTTCAGAAAAAAAAGGTACACGAAAAAAATTGGCCGGCTAATTAAATATTTTTTTTAACTTTTTGCCTTTCTTACAAAAGAAAGGTTTAAGGTTTGCTTTTGGAAAAACGCTTTTTTCAGACATCTTAAAAAAATCGTGTCCGGCGGGGAATCGTCCCAGAAAAAAATCCTATTACTAATTTGAAGGTTATGATGCGCTCTTTCGATTGAAATTTGGCCCGAAACCCGGAGCTCTCAAAGACTGATTTTTGAGAGCTCTTTTTCTGAAAAATTTGTGCGATGTCTGTATTCGCTCTTAAAAAATTGAGTCTTCCATCATTGGAAAACCACTCGTAAAACTCACAATTTTTATATTCCAGATTTGTAGCCGTGGGGTCGGAGACGAACATTTTATTTTTCGATTCACAATTTTCGACCAGTAAATGTGGTCAAAGCAATTTTTAGTGGTATTTTTTGGACAATTTTACAGATAAAACTATCAAATTAAAAGAATTCAGTTTCAAACAAAAAGCCATTCGAAAACATGCGCCATAAACTGCTTGGGCCCAAAATTTGAAGCTTTTCCAAAATGTTTTTTCCAGAGATATACCCTATTGTTTCCCATTAAATTTTTGTTTTTATATAGAATCATCAAATTCGAAGTCCCGGTTCGTTCTCGCTCGAAAGATCGACAAGTCGTCAAGTCGAAGCATAAACGCCAGCACATTTACGTTTGCGCGTTTTACGCTGCGCGTGAAAGTGTTCTTTCTGACTTCTCATAATAGATCGACAAAGTGCAATATCGATACATATTTTTTTAAGTTAATCATAGACTAACTTTAAAGACTGAGTACCCTTTATTTGTCTTTCTAATAATGACAATCCAATAAGTTTTTCTTGATTAAATATAATTATCTTGCAATCCATAATGTACCTCTGAAATTTATAAAAAATGCATTCGAGGTTTAGTCTATAAATATTCGAAGCTTTCGGTCAAATTCTCACTGGGTGGTATCATTATGTTTCTGAAAAATTAATTGCACCAATATATTTTTCGGAGTTTCATTATTTTGTGAGAAAGGCTCTGTTTCACCTCTGGTGATATTAAATCGGGTTTTTTATATGATTTAGAGATAAAAAGCGCAACTTTTGAGGCATAGAGAAGTACGGAGAAAAAAAATTGCCGGAGTTATGATTATTTAAATATGTTTTTTTTTTTTTTGAAAAAAATATATAATTTTTTTTACTTTAGTACTTTACATATTTTTTTCGTTAGAAAACCCACTTGAAGTTTAATTAATAGTAAAAAATTCCGTTTTGCGATTTTTTGAAATAGTGTCCATGACTGTCCATTCATATTGTTTATGTTCAGAAATAGTTTTTTTCCAAAGTATTGCAGAGATACATCTTTAAGGTGTTATTATTCGTTAAGTGTAAACTAAACTAAATTAACGTTTTACAAAACGTGTCTTTACCAAAATAAGTCCAACTCCAAATTCCCGCTCCTTCACCACCACGCGCAGCAGACACATCCGCTTAATTCCACCGGTGCAGCGAACATCTCTGCTCTCTCGATGTCTTCAAACGACGACGCCCCAACAACGCAAGCATCACCATCGCCGTCTCTCTATCTAAGCGCCACATGCTGCAGCCAGCAGCACAAGAACTGTACAAAATGTATGCACGCGAGTCACTCACAGCCCCTGCTGCAACCAACAACCAGCAGCAGCTGAAGAAGCATCCAGCATTTGGCCTGTCCGTCCAGACACCATTCACAAGGGTGGTGGCGGTACAGCTCAGCGCACAGCGCTGCTGAACTGTGAAACCAAGCCGTGAACCTCAAGAATCTTGCTCATCAAGAAATTCTCTTCAGACGACGACGACGCGCGATGCCTTCTTCCGAGAAGCTTTCATCGTCGAAGACGACGACGGCCGTCACCACTACCACTACTGCTGGCCAAGTGGTAGCAGTGTGTGTACGGTTGTACAAACGGTGACGACGACGATGCGCTGAACGTGCGATTTCGTCTGAACACAGCTTGACAGAGGTGACAGAGTTTGACAGGGTTTGACAGAACACGAGCGTACTCGTAACGCGTCTCCTCGCCGGGTACCTCGATTCTGAAGTCCGCGTTCGGGAAAGGGTTTTGTTTTTTTTTTGCTCAGCACATCTGCGATTGCACAACCGCGCGCAGCAGTTGATGTTTGAGAGCTTTTTTCTCTTCGGCTCTCCGAGCCGAGCGAGAGGGAGCGCATTCTCTCTCTCTCTCTCGCTCTTTCGCCGAACCTGGCCGAATCCTTCAATGGGTGCGCTGCGACGACGTCGGTCTGGGCAGAGGAGAGAGAGAGAGAGAGAGAGAGAGTGAGGGAATATATGAATCAAGTCTCGCGCGGCGCGTCCCGGTGCGTAGTAGTAGTAATACTATCGGCGAGCGTAAAATAGATATGTAACGGTGGACGAGTGGTCTTCGTAGTCGTGGGGTCGTGTTTGTGTATACAAAACGTCGCGCGGGGTTGTGTGCGTGCGTGTGTGAGAGTGCGCGCGTGCGCCCGCCCGAAGTTTGTGACGAGACGGACCCGAAGTTGGGATCGTGGTCGTCGTCACCGCAGCTGCAGGGTTGGGATTAGAAGGATGAGTTCGTGAGAAGGTTAGGATTTTTTTCTGGTTCTGGTTTCGGGAAAAGTCCACGATCAATGGATGAGTGTCGTTACAGTGAAGAGTTTGGTTGTGCATGATCGTGACTGCTCGAAGTTAGTTTTCTTGGCCGAGAGGAGCTAGTTACGGTGTGTTGACAGCCCTGCGATCTGTCTGGAAATGCGAGGAATGTCGGTCGCTCCCGTCCACCCTTCGTCTTGGACGGCTTGAGGCGCTTCTCGGAACGCGCTACCAATACTAGTGCATTGCCAGTATGAAGGTGTGTGTGTGCGGGTCACACTAGCGCACCGGGTTCGGCTATGAATGAGTGCTCTGGGAAGGGCACCAACACCAACGGTGGACGGCCGACGATGTGTGGCCAGCGCTGCACAGACACACGCTTCGCAGTTTGTCTAGATGCGTTAGTGACGGAGGTACTGTTTCGGATATTTTGTGTAATTAATAATTGCGCGAAAAATGGTGTCAAATTAATGGCAATCCCGGGGGTTTCGGATTTCGGGTGGACTTCCGGGATGGTACGCTGGGTACGGGATGTCGCGGTGCATCCGGGTGGTGCCGTACGGCGTACCGGAAGCTCGCGGGTGTGAGCGCGCGCGTTCTGCTGAAACGACAAGTGGTGGCCGGATGTTCAGTGAAGTACCGCCGGAAGGCAGGATTCCCAGTGTGAAGTGACTAGTTCTGCGGAACTTGGCCCGGATAGAAGAATGTGTGTGCGATTCGTGAAGATCCAGCGATGCTGGAGTGCGCTGAACCACCGCTCCCGAAGATCCTGATGGGCGGCTGAACCGCCCTTGATGCAGCGCGGAGAATGAAAAAAAAGAGTGTGATGATCCTTCTCTCATCGGTTAGTAAATTGATTTTAGAGTTAGCACACTAAGCGACTGTGGGAACAAGGCGGGGAGAATCGATGTGTGTGCGCGCGCGTTTGCTCTCAGCGAAGTACTCCAAGTGGGAAAGAAGAGCCTCATGCCAATAAATGATCCGTGTGTACGGCATGCTCTGGAATGATGACCTCGAAGAAATACAAAGTGCTTCGCGACTTAAAAATAATTCCCAGTGCAACCTTAACATTGAAAAACAAACAAGAACCGGAGGAGCGCGCGCGCGTGCAGCCAAATTCCGGGAGTTCCGAGAAGGGGAGGGGACACTCCCTGGCCAAGTCGTAAACGGGGGTCGTCCGGGGATCAGCTACACCCAAGCATGCAGGTCGTGGATACCCGAGTGCGCGCCAAGTGAATGTCAAGAAAAAATGATATTTTTTTCGGGTGTGAGATAGTAGTTGTTTACACGGGGCGGCCATTTTGTTCAAATCAGAGAGTCCGAGACTACTGCTGGTGCTGCTGCTCCTCTTCTTCGATTTTGCTGTGTGTGCTGGTTGGATGCTCCGTGTTGTGTTCAAGAGCTTATGCCGTTTTCTTCTCGATTTCATCCCCCGAGACGACGGTGGTGGCGGTGCAGGGTAACCTACCCTCGAGGAGCGCGCGCGGACCAATCAGAGAGTTGGAGGATTTTTCGTCGTCGTCGTCGTCTTTTTCGGGAGCAAGAGTGTGGGAAACACCTTTGCCCTGAACATGTCTCGTGTGTGTTATCAGTACGCACCCCGCTGCTTCGCGCGGGTCTCCTTGAGCAGTCCATATGCTCCGGAAGCGCGCTATAACTGTAAACCTCCAGCGGGTGTCCGTGCAATCGAAACGAAAACAGTCGTAAATTTAGTGCGTAATAATGCGCGCCCTTCCTCTCCGAGAGAGAGAGCGAGTGAGGACGACCCCGACAGTTGACCACCACAGGTGGTGACCACTTTGCGAGGCGAAATTCCCGCGGCAGGACTCGTCGCTTCGACTTCCGGGATCACACACACTGATAACGCACCGTAAACAGATCCAACTCAATTTTTTCGGCAACTCACACTGTGCGACAACGCGTACACTAGTTTGCGTGCAAGACGCGTTACGCAGCAGCAGTGTGCTGGTTTAGCCTTGACGGGGTGTCAGTGAAAGGAATTAACGGTTCAATGATTGTTTACACGCACGCACCCCGAGGGGGTTGACCTCGAGGCGCTTTGACAGATGGGGGGGTGACAGTATTGACAGATTGACAGATTTGACAGATCGCGAACGCAGCGAGCTTGAGCATTCTCTTCCAGCGAGTACCTCAATGTTGACGTCCTTGTTTGGGAAACGCTGGCGGACTCTTTAAAAATCGATCACTAATGAAAGGCGAATAAGATGAGAAAAAATTCCATCAAATTCCAGGCTCCCTGAACGCGAAGAAATTTAACGAGAGGAAGAGAGCCCTGGTGGGGAGCGTCCCTCAACCCTCTCTCTTTCCACCGAAAAAAAACCCGAAGCTTGTCGACGACGACGGCGATGACGACGGAGAAAGTAGCGTGGGAAAGAAACGCCCTAACTAAGATATTTTTCTTACAACATTCAGCCTTCGTCTTCCCGTCTCACTCTGCTTCCTCGTCCTCTACATTCTTTTCGAAAGCTCGCCTTGCTGCTCGATTTGGTTTTGTTTGTCTCGGGGGCCTTCTTTCTTCGTTCGTCCGTTCGTTCCACAGAAGGCCCCCGAAACCGGGTCCGGGTGGCGGAGCGCTGCCTCGAATGGAATCTCTCTCCTCTCCCGGTGTCCTCCCGCTGCTGTCCTCTCCAAAGACGACGACGACGGAGTTGTCTCACCGAGACTCTCGTCGCCCTGCGACCTCTTCCCGTAGCTTCTCTTCGCCGACCGAGACCGCCGCGCTGGAAAACGACGGCGATGATTGTTTGGTGGTGGAACAACCACAACATCAAGACACAGCCAGATAAAGCCTGGAAACAACAGGGAATGGGAGAAAAAATGTAACCCTGGGAGTAGGGAGTGCTGCGGGGAACCTCCAGGTCCAAGGTTTCGCGCGCAGGCAGAGTGGTGTAGAAGGTTTTGCTGTGCCTCTAACGCGTACACCAGATATGGGAAGAGGCTTCATCGGTGTCTGCAACGGGCAGAGTCGGACTCTTGCTTGCTGTCCCTCTCGTTCGCTGGAATGCCGCTGCCGAAAGACCCAGATCAAAGGCTCCTCTAAGAAGATCCAATAAGAATTCACCAGAGGCCAGAGGCCCAAAATAGCGGGAAAGTTTTCGGCAGAAAACATCTCGAAAAGCCCGGCCTGCTACTCAATGCTTCTACTTGTAAAAGACTGTCAAACCCCGGGTTCTCTCCATGTGGTTCCGCGCTCGCAAATCTGCCAGCTCATGCACCGTTGTTCGGGGCCTCAAAAAAAAAAAACCCGAATTGCGCGTTTTCATTCTTGAAAACAATACAACAATTGATTCAAGGGACAAAAAAAATCTAGTAGGAGTTAGGTTTAGGCTTCGCCACAAGGCTCAATGACATGTTTTTTTTCGTTCCTTCTTTCCTCTCTCGATTCTCCCTCGCTTTCCCTGCGTGTTTTTGTCTTTGAGACTTTTTTTTTTTTGTGACCCCCAATGAGTGCTAGTTTCCTGTCTTCTTCGTGTGCGAGCGACGGTTCGCTTCTTCCACACCAACACAACGCCGCGTGTGAGTGACGTCGCACAGTTCTACCACGAGTGAGCGAGAGCTCGCGGGGCAAGAACGAGCGCGAACGAGCAGCTTTCAGCCAATCAGCGCTCGGTTCGCTGTACTGAGAGTAAACAGAGCGCGGGAACTCAGCGTGCGCGCGTGTGTGTGCGTGAGCACAACTCTCATTCTCTCGCTTGCACTCGCGGACGCGGCTGGCTCTCACTCGTTCTGCGAACGAGCGCCGCTCAGTGACGATTCGAATCAAAGGGAAAAGTATTGCGCTCGATCGACACCTTTGTTTTGCTATCTGTTTCACAGTTTCGCTGCATTTCCTGCGCTCCTTCTTTTACCGGTGTGTCTTGTTCCGTCGAAGCTACTGTTTCCATTGTTTTTGTAGGGATTCCGACTTCCTCGCCCCCCTAGTAAAGAAAAAAGAAAAAAAAAAAAAACAACAGAGACACGGGAAACCACAGAAACCTTTATTGATGAGTTCGGTAGCTGGGGAGAACCGTTGCATCGGTCGACTCCCGGTGATTAAAGCTCGAGGAAGCAAAATAAACGAACAAAAGATGGGCTCGCCGAACGCGGGGTCCGACCAACCAACACACATGTGGAAGTTGGAAAAGACGGAATAAGCGGTGGATGAAGAAGAAGAGGCAGAAGCGCAAAAAACGCAAACCGGAAGCGAGTGTTTTGTGTTTAGAAAAACGCACATGTGCTGCTGGCTGCTGCTTCTTCAGGCGGAAGGTTCTGCGTGTTCTGCGCGCCATTATGTGTGTATGCGGTTCTTCTGTGCGACCTGTGTCATCCGTTGTCGCCGTCGTAGTCTCGAGGGTTTGCTGTAGTCACACCCGGGAAGATGGATCGATTTTGGCCGGAGGAAACATCTGTTCGGATTATTGGTGGGATTTGTTGCAATGTGTGTATCTCTGCCGGGAAGGAGCTCTACAATATCAAAGTTGATTTGGGGCGATTTAGAGCTTAATACAAGTAAACGTTTATCGGGGTAGTTTTCAAAAGGTCCTAAGCGCCAGTTGTAAGTCGTTTTTCGATCGGTTCTCTATCTAATCTACGAATAATTAAATTAAAAAATGCTTTGAATTGTTCATCTGCACGTCCTTTACATGCTCTTTGCTGAAAAACGTTGAAAAATCGATTTGCTTCAGAGAAAAAATCTAATAAGTGTCGAAGGTCGCGATGGCTGCTTTTTTATATTTCAAACGGTTCAGAGGTTTCATTATTATCTGAAATATATTAAAAAACACATTATTTTTATTAAAGATACACTAGGAAAAACTTGTGAACTGTTTACACCGACGAAAGATAGATTATAAAAAAGTCTCACCCAAACTCTAATACCAACAATGTATCATCAAACTCCTTGATTGTCAACGAAAAGCGCCACAATTTCTGACGTTCAAACATTGAAAACAATGGTGAATCTTAAATGTCTCACTAGAAATCTTAAAACTCACTCATTTAGCCTTTAATTTCGCCGATTTCTCAGAAAAAAGAGAAGCAAAGGCTTGTTCTCATTAGATTTTTTGAAGTCATATTTCAATCTCAGCAATGATTTTTTCCACACTGATCTGGGCTGGAAGATTGCTGAATCTAAGGTTGAATAGGGTGACAACATTAGAAAAAAAAAACGATTATAGGGACACTTCCTGGCTTGATTTCCCAGGCAAAAGCTAGCATCTGTGCCAATTATAAGCAAAATCGGTTATGGATTTGGTTTGGCTATAAAAAATCAGTTCATACCAAGACGTAATTTTTTTTTTAAATTGCCGATATTTTTTCAGGATCAATTCGGATCGCTTTGAATTCCTCCACAAGATTGTAGAGCGTTAAATTTTACATTCAAATAACACTTTTGACATTGCCTTGTCTAAAATCAGCCATTTTCAGACAGCACATTTTGCATTTTTTTAAATTATGATTCAAATTTTGGAAATAATGGAACGTCTAGAGATGGATACAATATTTAATAAAACTCACAGCCATTTTACAAAGTCCTTTAAAATTTCGAGGGACTCAAAAGCATTAAAAAAATCAGCGCTAAGATACCAATTTAAACTTTTACTGATATTTTTTTATATTGCTCTAAATTTGTCGGAAGTTGAACAAGTAAATTAGTTACATTTTTTAAGTTTTATGACAAATTTATTTAAAAGAATTTTCAAAAGTCAACTTTGCTCTAAATGGTTATTTTATACCTCGATCACGATTCCGCGGTCATTTTGCGCAATTTGTGGCAATTCTCCTTCTCCTTATTAAAGTAGACAAAAAATACTTAAAATATATTATTCTTTTTCTTAAAGCCACAACCAGTCATTCAAATTATACAGAGGAATCTGTAGTTTACAGGCTTTTCAGCCTAAAAAAAAGTTGAACAGACTTTTTTGATTTGAGTTTTTTGCCTTCCTCATCTTACTGAGGAAAGGCTATAAAATCACTCGGGAATGAAACTTCTTAATTTGACGTCCTAGACCCACCTTCATGTATACCTATCGACTCAGAATCAAATTCTGAGCAAATGTATGTGTGTGTGGTGGGATGTTGATCAAAAAATTGTCACTCGATTATCTTGGCATTGGCTGAACCGATTTTGTTCGTTTTGGCGTCATTCGGTCTGTCTTGAGGTCCCATAAGTCGCCATTAAAAATTATGCAGTTTAGTAAAGAACATCAAAAGTTATGCTAAAAAAACGATTTTAACAAAAGTCCGGAAGATTGTAAAATGGGTGGTTTTTGTAAGATGCATGCTATACATTTTCAGAAAGGTATTTAAAAGACCTTTTCAACGCGTCCAAGACATTGAAGATCTGACAAATCTATCAAAAGTTATAAGCACTTAAGTGTTATTTATACGCTTTTTATAGGCCGGATCTCAGTTATGTTGATGAAAACGTTGTCCGGGTCTATCATGCGACCTATCGTTGGATAGGTATTCAAAAGAGCTTTCCAACGCGTCCAAAACATTGAAGATCTGACAATCCTATCAAAAGTTATAAGCACTTAAGTGTTATTTACGCACTTTTTTGCATTTTGGATAGCACCCTTTAAATGTGAGGAAGGCGCCAACCACCTAAGGGTGGATTAAGTAACGTTTTTTTAATTTCATTGGATCATTTGATTTAACAGACCAAGAAAATTCAAAATCTGGACTAAACAAATTGTATTCTTTTATATTCCCAAAATCAAAAACAGGCTGACTATACATAGACTTTTTCCAAAGAATTGCAGATCTTCGTAGAAAAAAGTGTTAACGCTGGTGAGAAGTCTAAAATTATTTCTTTTAAAGAGTTTCTTCTTCGCAAACCGCTTTTTTTCTATTACGCAGTATTCAAATCTGGAGTTTTTTTAGTCAAATAACCCAGTTTAATGTTTCAGAATAGTCAATTTTTAAAATTGTGAATTGTGTTCATGAATTTGAGAACCACGAAGAAATAAATTCACGTTTATGATGCAAATGCACATGAACACAATTCTGTATTTTTTTTTCTGTAAAAAGGCAAAAAAAAGAAAAAAAGGGGTTTATTAAACTTTTCTAAAAATAATTCCAGATTTCTTGCTTTAATTTTTTTTTCAGAAAAACTTTACTTCTCCTGTTTTGTATTTACTATTTGCTTTCTACTTTCATTTCAGTTTTTTTAATTGCATTTATCGTGTTCACTTTTTTTCAGTATTTTAATGATAAATTTAAGATGACCTAATGCAGCTTAAGTGGTCAAGGTTCACTAATAAAACCAATTATTAGCTTTGGGTAGGGGTAAACCATTTTATAGAGGTGGAGTTGTGTTGAATTTGATGAACTTTTGAACATCCCCTGCAGGGAACCCTGGTGTAGGGGTAAGCGTGGTTGCCTCTCACCGGCCAGTCGCATGCATGGTTTTTTTAAACACTTTTGCGAAAACAACAGTCCTTGTAATTTTTTTATTTAATTCTGAGCTAAATTCTAATATTAAAAAAAATGTGAAAAGGGTATTCGAATGTAATAGCAAAAAAAAAATTTCTGTATTGGTAAGGCTCAATTAAAAAAAAAAACTAACTTAATCCACCTATGTGGTTAGAGCCTTCCTCACTTATCACCAACAATGGCTGATATGATGGAATTGTACAAAAATTGCATCTATATTTTAGATCCGGAATAAAAAAGTACATAAATGTCACTTAAGTGGCCATATCTCGAGACAGGATTGCCAGATCTTTAATATTTTGGAATCGTTGGAAAGATCTTTTGATAACCTAACCAACGATGGGTTGGATGGTGGATCCGGACATAGTTTACATACCTTTAAGTGAGATCCGGCATCCAAAAAGTACATAAATATCACTAAAATGGATATATCTCGAGACAGGGTTGCCAGATCTTCAATGTTTTAAACTCGTTGGAAAGGTCTTCTGATAACCTAACCAACGATGGGTTGGATGGTGGATCCGGACATAGTTTACATACCTTTAAGTGAGATCCGGCATCCAAAATGTACATAAATGTCACTTAAGCGGCCATATCTCGAGACAGGGTTGCCAGATCTTTAATATTTTGGACTCGTTGGAAAGGTCTTTTGATAACCTAACCAACGATGGGTTGGATGGTGGATCCGGACATAGTTTACATACATTTAAGTGAGATCCGGCATCCAAAAAGTACATAAATATCACTTAAGTGGACATATCTCGAGACAGGGTTGTCAGATCTTCAATGTTTTGGGCTCGTTGGAAAAGTTTTTGATAACCTAACCAACGATGGGTCGGATGGTGGATCCGGACATAGTTTACATACATTTAAGTGAGATCCGGCATCCAAAAAGTACATCAATATCACTTAAGTGGCATATCTCGACACAGGGTTGCCAGATTTTCAATGTTTTAGGCTCGTTGAAAAGGCCTTCTGATAACCTAACCAACGATGGGTTGGATGATGGACCCGGGCATAGTTTACATACATTTAAGTGAGATCCGGATATATGTGAAAACACATTTTTATACATAACTTTTGAACTACTTATCGAAACTTCAATATGTATAAAACTCGATCTATGGGACCCTAAACCAAGTCGACTGCAACAAGTTCGGGTCAAATCGGTTCAGCCAGTGCCGAGAAACGTGAGCTAGTTTGTTGGCCACATACATACATACACACACACATACACACACACATACACACACACATACACACACATACACACACACATACACACACACATACACACACACATACACACACACACATACATACAGACATTTGTTCAGTTTTCGATTCTGAGTCGATATGTATACATGAAGGTGGGTCTACGACGTTTTTATACAAAGTTCATTTTTAGAGCAGGATTATAGCCTTACCTCAGTGAGGAAGGCAAAAGAATCAGGTGGTTTAATTTTTTTTTAATTTTGCAAACTTTTTAAGTGTTTAATTCTGAACAGTACAAATCTCATCTTACTTTCCCTGTTTCACCCAACAATGATCCCGACAGCTAATTCCACCTTTTTTCCTGAGAGCTGCAGCATCTCACTTTCAACCAACCACTGCAGATGCTTATTTTAGCCGGATTTTTCACGCTCATTCAGAAAACACCAAGTTACACCCGAAAAAAAAAGTTTCAAAAAACACTCTTTAAAAGTGCCCGTCAGGAATTTCCCTTCGCGACAGAAGAAAACGAACCAAAAAAAAAAACTGCATCCCACCCTGCAGTCAGACGACAAATATTTTCCTCTTTTTTTTTCGTTCGTTCGTTTTCCTCTCGTTGATGATCTGTTTTTACTTTCATGTGTGTCTTTCACGATGCACTCACGGCTGAGCGTGGTTGGTTTGAAGCAAATATTATGAATGAACGATGACGGTTGAGCGGGGATGAGGGCGATGTCAATTTGAAATTTAATTTATAATTTGCGAGATTTATGTTTTTCACTCAAATGAGCCACAAATAGGTCACATGATCTGATGCCCATTCAGCTAGTCAAAAAAAAGGTTCATCCAACTTATGAATGGGTTGGACGAACCTACAAACACTCCACTAGCCAGTGTACACACCAAATACAACAAAGTTAAAAAAAAAGTGTGGAAGAAAAAAAACTCACATCAATGGGTCCACTACCACTACTAATTCTCAGTTCAGCTCTCAGTAAGTAGCACGGGGGGGCCTGCTATGTGGTTGCAGCAGCAGCAGCAGCAGCATAACATTAGCACCAGTCACTAAACCTTTGTGGGGAGAACGGGGGGGAAGCACATTATAAATACTAAAAAATACCTACACTTCTCTGGCAGCAAACCCTCGGCATTAAGTACACACTCTGGCAGCAGCATATTGATGTCGGTGTGACGGGAGGAGAGAGAGAAGTGGAAAGTGGAGAGCTGAAAAAAATATGAATGAATTTTTTTATGAATGATTTCAAACGGCGCAGCGATAGGGCGAATGTACTCAGAGGGTGTGTGTGTGTGTGGAGTTGGGGGGCATGTATGTGAACGGACACACAGGAAATTACGTAACAGTTCTTCATTTTTTTTTTGTACAAACAATCTTCATGCAGATGAGATTCGTGTAAAAGTTGGGTTTTTTTTTCGGCGGAAGATTCCGTTAGTGTGAGGGGCTTTTTTAATATAGTACATGAGATTACAGACAAGCATCACATTGGACTTTGAACAGCACTGTGTGATCGACAGTTTGAACAAAACTGGTTGAAAAAATTCACTTTCACACAGTTTTTTTAACGATCTGCTTCCCCATTGATACTTTTTTTTCATGTAGTTTTTTTTTCAGCAATGACAGACTCAAAAAATCACCTTTGACCATAAAAGAAAGAAGGTGCAAAAGGTCGATGACCGGAATTCGATGAGGTAAACTTAGTACGACGGACCGAACGTGCCCGGAATGAAAAGTGACAGAGGAGTTTTTACGCGCCTCTCCCGTCAAAGTCCATCCGGGATCGTTTGCCGATAGTTTGTGCTGACCACTCTGAGTCGCGAGTGCACAAAATCTTTCACACTTTCGACGAAAAGACCTTTTCGACGAAATGACCACGAATCCCCCTTAAAACGAGACGTGGCGTCAAAATTCCTGGAAATCTTCTCAACCCCAAGAAAGATGAGAAAGGAAAGGGGGGAGGTCTACCCTGTTGAATATTAATTTAAGTCTATTTTTTTTAAAGTCCGTTGTTCAAATTTAAATAACTCGAGCCCCGAGCGAACCCCCTTCAGCATCACGCGCTCGGTAGCTTTCCCAATCAACTTGAACAAGTCGTTGAGTAGGAGAAGGAGGGGGGTTACCTCATTATCGAATGAAGTAGTGGGGAAGTTGATGGGGGGAGGAGGTTGAGCTAGATGATTTCCATGGCATAGTCACGCACACAAGCCAGGTAGAGAGACCTCCAAGATCTTCGCCAGGCAAGGCTTCTTTTGCTGCTTCGTGTAAAGCTCAGTTGAGCCTCCCAGCCGAGGTTCCGTGGTGCCTCTTTTTTATCAATGGATTTAAAAATTTCATTCATTAACGATTTCTTCTTCTTCTTCCCCGCCGTTCACCCGAATCTTCGCGGCGGTAACGCATAGTTCGTGACTTCAGAGCAAGCAAGAGAGGAAGATCAAGGCAACACCATCAAGAAGGTTCGATGGGTTTGGGGCGCGCTGTGGTTACAATCTTGAACAGTTTGAAGAAGCCCCGAAGGGGCCCCAGAGAAGAAACGAGCAAACGAACGAACGAGAAAAAAAAATCTTTATCGCTTCATAGACTCGGGCCAGCGTTTTCGGGCTGCGCGTCTCTCTGTTTGAAGTTGAACATAAATAATAAACACGCGAGTAAATAAAAACCACCACCACACACACACACACACATGATTGGCTGGCCGCCGACCAAGGGATTGGGCGTTTACGAGTTTCAACTTTAAGCAGAGCGGAACATATAGGCGCTAGCAATCATGTCTTGGATGAACAGTGGAATCTGCTGCCGCGGAGAAGAGTTGCATCCAAAGTTTACCGGAAAATGTGTTGGGTTTAAACCCCCTTGCCAAAGTTTGCAGTATTGGCACTCAAAACAAGCGAAGTTAGAATTTGTCAAAAACAAGAAAAGATGACCTAGCAAAAATCAAAGATGACGCCGAGAATCGGTTCAAAGCCCTTTGATTTGCAGTATGCAACACAGCAAAAAAAAAAAAAAAATCGATGGTAAAATTGCATGCAAAAGCATGCAAATTTGTGAGCAAAAGCGTGTATGAGAAAACGTGTACGTGAAAAGCATGTACGAAACAAAAAATACAATTTGATAATAGTCATATCCAGATTACCAAGTCCGCGCCCCTACCATCTCGGCTATCTCACCGTCTTGTGATATTTGGGTTTCAACGCCAATGTACCAGTAGCTTTCCCGTACGCAATATACTGTATTAATTGTATACGATTGTATACGATGTATAAGGATTCACACAGCTACATCGGTACACAGAAAAAAAAAGTTGAATTTTGGAATGTTGAAAATTTGGTAGGTTGAATATTACCTCTTTATTTGTGTAATATTACATAAAAAATGTGTAAAAATGTGAACCTGATGAATATTCATCAAAAACTGATGAAAATTCATCATTTTCTGGGGTAAAATTTATCATTTATTTTGCCACAAAATCTGTCACCATTTCCTGATGAATATTACCATCATTTTTTCTGTGTATTGATCCAAAATATTTCGTAGCGGCGAGATAGCCGAGAGAGTTGGGGCGCGAACTTGGTAAGCTGGATATCACTTTCACCGGATTGATGATATTTGAGGGGCGTGCAATTATTTTTCTTTTCCGTACATGCTTTTTGTGTACACGTTTTCTCATACAATATTACATGCTTTTGCTCACAGAGGTGATGCGCTTGCTTTTGCATGCGATTTTACATAGAATGTTTTACTGTGAATTTGTCTCGATTTTTTCGAAAACAATTCATTTTTTCGGTTAATTATTTCGGCAACTTATAGCCAGCATTCTTGCACATCATTTTTTAAAATGTAAGCTTCATTGGTTGAATCAAGATTTCGTTACTATCTCTTTAGTACTTTAAGTAGAGAAATCTACCCATTTTAATCACTCTAAGCCGTTCGACCAATTCTCATCACTTTTGTCGTTTTCCGCTATTAAATCAACATTTACAGATATATTAATAATGGAGAGTTGCTTGCTCACTTTAATTTGAGCTATTTTTTACTTTGGAACCTGTCAAAAACACTTTATGAAAGCTGTAATTCGTGATCAAAGTGCTGATAGGCCGATAATAGAAATAGGCTGAAAAATGTATAGTTTCGCTATATCTTCAATGTTGAGTTATGTTCTCACCAAACTCGTAACGAAATTAAAGTCTTTTTGGAAAACTTATTTCCGAGAGATTATAGTCGAGACAGTTACGTTCAATTTGATATTAAAATATATTGTACTAAAACTAGATTTTACAAATTCGAAAATATGTTCTAAATTTACTTTTTTAACAGTTTAAATCTGGTAAAGCCGGAATATAGTCGAAAACCAGTTAAGTTTACACACTAATACAAACGACACCAAATCATGAAATCGCTTAGCACCCAACATAACCGTGAATCGTCGTCGCGTGCATGGACCTCGAGGTGGCCAACTTATACCCCATAGTATCAGCGATATTCGAAATCGAATTGTCAGCGGAATGCAACATTGAGTGTTTTGGCAACCGAAAACTGACCTTGTTCTTGGTAATTTGCAGCGACAGACGAGCGAAAATTGACACCACCTTTGAAGAGGTTTCGAAATTCCGCAGGTGTTGCTGAACTTGGTCGATTGATTTGGGTAATTCTCCACGAAATTGACCGATTTCTTGAAATTTGTTATTTTTTAAAACTGGTTTGACCAAAACTTTTAGATGTCTATACAGAAATTTGGCAGCTGAAAAAAAAATGGAAACAAACAATGTAAAATCTGTGTCATAGGAAGGAATTTTCCGATCGAGTTGGTGTCTTGGGCAATTGGTTAGAACTTTTCAGAAAAAATAGTTACACCCTTAAACAATTTTTTTATTTTTTATCACTAAAAAATCAATTTTTAAAATCCGTACATCAAGATTTTTAAAATGTTAGATTTGATCGAAAGGACCATTTTTTCAATTGTAATTTTTAGAAAAAATAATTATTTCAAGTATAACGTTAGCCGAACTAGCCCGGAATCAGCAAAATCAATTGAATTGTCAGCGGAATGTTTGAGGAACCGCTTTTTCACCGACCGTTTTTTGTTTGCCTTTAAAAAACTGACCTTGTTCTTGGAAATTTGCTGGCACACAGAATAAAGTTGACGCCTCTTTCTTGAGGTTCCGAAATCATATTTATAAAATTCTGTCAAAATAAGATTTTCCGATCGATTTTAAGTATTGATATCTGAGATGAGGATATTGATAAAACTTTTCAGAAAACAACCTAATAAAAAGAGGTAATATTACTCATTTTTCTAAGGTATTTAACACACAGTAAATTAATTGTGTAATTTGAAAGGTGTAATTTTGAAAGGTTGAATATTACCTTTTTTATGATGTAATTTTACCTAAATTTAGACGGAAAAAGCGATATTATAACAGAAAAGTGGTAAAATTACACATTTTCAGAGGTAAAATTACACATTTTTCTGACATGAAAGATGTGCCCCTTCCCAGATGTAATATTACAATGATTATATTTTCTGTGCATCACAGTAAAAGATTGTGTACATTTGGAAGGTGTAAATTTTGTAGGTCTAATATTACATATTTTATGATGTAATATTACCTCAATTTAGAGTATTTTGACTGAAAAAGTGGCAAACACCAATATGTTGGTGAATTTACACATTTTTAGAAGTAAAATTACATATTCATGTGAAATAAAAGATGTAACCATTCGCAGATGATTTGTTTTACTGTGATCATGTTTTTTTTTAAACTGAATTGAGTGTATCTTCCTTTTTATGTTGCTATCTCTGTATTGCATTTATGCTCCCTAAGAATTTATGTTGGTCTTTCGATGCACCCATAATAATAACATACACTCACTTGCACACACACACACCCTTACTCTCGAATCCAATTCTTGTGTGGTCACCTCCTCACACGCTGTAATTGCACGCACGTTGTATGTGAGCAATGAACGAAAAAAAAAACGCATACAAGTACACCCAACTGGTGCTGCCAAATGGTTGCTGGTTGTTGTTGTTGCTGTTGTTGTTGACTTTGAGAACGCGCGCCCGCCCCGTCGAAGAAGGGCAATGATCGATTCGAAAACATAGACTATAGCGTTTTTCAGTCGGTGAAATGCAACCACGCACACACACAGATAAAGAGGTATGCGTGCGTGCGCTGCCTGCCATCTAGTGCGAGAATGTCCAACTGCCGCGGTCGTTGGTCGAGCTAGAGCAATGTTTGCGCGGCACATTCCAATGTTGCAACATTGACGCAGTGTTGTTGTTGTTGTTGTTGTCGCTGTTTGTCTTTGGGTAGGGCTTTTTTCACTTCACGTTACAACAACCTAGCAGGGGAAAAGTTGGCGCCAACGGGTGGGGAGGTCCATCAACCGAGTACCAGGAGGAGTACGGACTTATGACCGAGACGTGAAGGAATTTCTAGACTAATTGGGTGCCACGTTTGGGTTAACAATTGCGTGTGCACGTTGAATAGGAATTAATAGTCGATTTATTGCTTTTGGAGCCAAAACCTAACGTTTTGTTTTTCTTTCTCTCTTTTTCTCTGCAGGTAAGAGTTCCCGCTGGACCGTTATTTTTCTCTTTCACAGGTATCTCATTTTATCTGTATTAGATATGAAGAATAGTAAGTAAGTCATTTGCGCATTATTGACATGGTGTCGATTTCTGGAAAAGTCAGGGAAAACCTGGAATTGTCAGGGAATTTTATTTGACCTGGAAAAGTCAGGGAAAGTCAGGGAATTTTAAGCTGGGTCAGGGAATTTCGATGATCTTAAAAATATTAGCACAAAATTTCATTTCTTTTTGAAAATTAGCCCTTGATGATGTATTTGAATGTCTTCCAGGCCAAACTTTGCAACATTGATAATATTTATTTTTTTATATTGATCAGTCCGGAAGGAACGCAGAACTCCATATAAAAAATGATTAAGAAAAGGGTCACGATGAAAAAAGCGTTGCTTGTTTGCAATATGCAGGGTTGTTACGGACGGCGCGGATCGCGCGGATGGCGCGTTTCGCGCGGATAGCGCGGATTTGCTGACTAATTTTGCTCAGGCGCGGATTTCGCGCGGATGGCAATTTTGATAATTAAATAGATAAATAGATAGAATTACTTTGAAGTTATTAAGAAAAATATTATCAAGAATTACGAGAATTTGTTTTTTTTTCCATTGAGTGCAATTTTAATTTCTTATTAATAGATTTTTATTTTCTGAAATAGTTTGTTTGTATTTTCTTAATACGAACCGTCGAAAACTTAAGATGAAGATTATGTAGGGATTATATTTTAAATGTATGGTTGAGAATTTCTTAAATAACACACTTAACTCATTTCTTAATATATCCGGCTCTGAGTAATCAAAATTTAAAAAAATAAATTCATTAAATTAAAATTAAAAATTTAAATTTGGGAACTAAGAAAGTATTAAATTTAGAACAATTTTGAAAACAAAAAAAACGAAAATCTGAAATAAAATTTAAATTCTTAAATTCTTAAATTCCTAAATTCTTAAATTCTTAAATTCTTAAATTCTTAAATTCTTAAATTCTTAAATTCTTAAATTCTTAAATTCTTAAATTCTTAAATTCTTAAATTCTTAAATTCTTAAATTCTTAAATTCTTAAATTCTTAAATTCTTAAATTCTTAAATTCTTAAATTCTTAAATTCTTAAATTCTTAAATTCTTAAATTCTTAAATTCTTAAATTCTTAAATTCTTAAATTCTTAAATTCTTAAATTCTTAAATTCTTAAATTCTTAAATTCTTAAATTCTTAAATTCTTAAATTCTTAAATTCTTAAATTCTTAAATTCTTAAATTCTTAAATTCTTAAATTCTTAAATTCTTAAATTCTTAAATTCTTAAATTCTTAAATTCTTAAATTCTTAAATTCTTAAATTCTTAAATTCTTAAATTCTTAAATTCTTAAATTCTTAAATTCTTAAATTCTTAAATTCTTAAATTCTTAAATTCTTAAATTCTTAAATTTTAAATTCTTAAATTCTTAAATTCTTAAATTCTTAAATTTAAATTCTTAAATTCTTAAATTCTTAAATTCTTAAATTCTTAAATTCTTAAATTCTTAAATTCTTAAATTCTTAAATTCTTAAATTCTTAAATTCTTAAATTCTTAAATTCTTAAATTCTTAAATTCTTAAATTCTTAAATTCTTAAATTCTTAAATTCTTAAATTCTTAAATTCTTAAATTCTTAAATTCTTAAATTCTTAAATTCTTAAATTCTTAAATTCCTCAATTCTTAAATTCTTAAATTCTTAAATTCTTAAATTCTTAAATTCTTAGATTCCTAAATTCTTAAATTCTTAAATTCTTAGATTCTTAAATTCTTAAATTCTTAAATTCTTAAATTCTTAAATTCTTAAATTCTTTAATTCCTAGGTTCTTGAATGCTGCCATTTTTGTTACCATCTTATTTTGCAGAAAACCTGATAAAATTTGAAGTGTTTTTGGAGTTTTTTTTTGGCTAGAGAAATTTTGAGAAGAAGTTGTAGGAAAATTTGCTTCGATTTTTCAAAGTGACGCTTTGGTAAGATCATCGAGTATGAACTGTATCTTAAATTAAAAACCTCAAGATCGAAAATTTATTACATTTTATAAATTTTGTTATTTTTTTTATTAAGATTTCATTGAGTTTTAGATCTAAATTTCTAAATGTTGAAATTTTTGATTTTTTTTTGCCAGAATATTTGTTTTGGCTTTTTCCTCTAGTTTACCTAATCCTAGCAAAAATACATTTTCAGCATCCGAGATTGCATAGGGATTGTACAACTACGTTTCACATATTTTCCCCAAACAACATTCAAGGGGTTACAAGGAGGAGTTCCCGTGGTCAGATCGAGCTTAAATTTGGAATCTATTCCAAAACACCCAAATATCTAAGTTTGATAAATAATGACTTTTTGAAAAGCTCGAGCAGGTTGTATTTTCTTAATAAAATGTATTGATCGTGTGAATGATCGTCTGTAGGCTCTGGTCAAGGTAGAAACCATTTTTTTTAAATTTTATGGCACAAATATTTTTTTTGTAAAATTATTTTAGAAAACCGTTCACTTTAAATACAATCATTGTTGAAAAAGACCTAGATCTTTTTTAAAACCGTTAACATGTACTTGAAAAATTTACATTTAATTGTATATTTTTCTTATTTTTTCAGTTTTGTTTTAATCTTTCTTGAGGTTTTTGTCTCCAAAACCTTTAGTTTTTTTTTTATAAAATCACAATCAAAAATGGCATCGGCCTAATTCGTTTGAAAATTCCGCAAAAGGCAACAATTTTAAAATTAAACATGACTTTTTACTTTAATTCAAATTTTAATTTTTTTTTGAAAACTTTTAACTTTAAATATTTTTCAGGAAATGAAGTAAAACTAACTAATCGCAATTTGAAATTTGCAACAATTGTAATTATTAATTATTTCTAGAGTTTTTTTTAAGATCCTGTAAGCTATTGTGTTTCATATGTTTATACTGCCCACCATTGAAAAAACGGCTAATATCCACTTTTGGCAAAAACGAGATATTAGCACCAGGTGGTAGAGGATGTTCCAACGCATCTTCTGGAACTTGAATTTTACTGAAACAGTGCTTTGACTTGGCTGCCGATGCGAAAAACCAAACGGCTAATATGCCACTCTTATGGGGAATTGCCTTGACAGAGATTTTGTCACAAACACTAAAACGCGTTTTTCTCGGAATACTTGATTTGGCATAATAGCCGAATTTTCAATTATGGGCAGTATAGGATCCATAAAAAAAAAACTCTAGATTTTTTGGTAAAGGGCAAAATTTAAAATGGCATCACCAGATATAAAACATAGGACAATTTTATGGTTGCTCATTTTGGATGTTCGATTAGAAAAAAATGATTGACAAAATAAAAAAAAAGTTTTTAAGTTTTTGCAGAATGCATCGTTAAATAAATAAAATAAAAAAGTCATTGATTTTTTTTTTCAATATCTTAAATTTGCAATATTCAAAAAGGAAGATGCATGAAACCATAAAACGCTCCAATTAATATGTTAGTAAAAAATAGAAAATAAAAAAAGGTGGTCTGGAGAGGTCAGGGAAAAGTCAGGGAATTTTATTTTAGGATTTGGATCGACACCATGATTGAACAATTTCTTAAAAAATATAAATAATACAATAATTAAAAAGAATAAAAAGATGAGGTTTTTGGAAAATACTTAGTGAGAAAAAAAGCAAGGTTTCAATTGAGATAATATTTCTAATTAAATAATATGACCGGCATCATGGATTGGTATTTTCTAAAGACTGTGTAGCTACTTTTAAAAAGATACAAATCGGTGTTTTGACCCATATCAAATATAATAGTAGATATTGATTTTTTATTTTATTTTTGTGCAATATTAAAATTTTACCAAAGTTTTTTTGAACGTTTAAAATTTGATCATTGTTGCTCAATATCTCTTAGATTAAAAAAAATAAAGGCTGATTGATTGGACAGCACTAAGAAAAACATTTGTTCAATTGTTTTTTTTTTTTGTCAGGTTGTTTAGCATAAAATTGTTCTATTATCTATGCCCAACAAAATCTTTTAGATTTTTCTAAGTTTTTAGAAAGAAATTATGAACAGGTTTAGATACAATTTTCAATATGAAAGGTTTTTTAACCTTAAACTCTCTAATGACCTAATTATTTTTCCCCCTTTTTCTTGTTCTAAGAAAGACTTTACTCATCTTGTTTTATGTTTTTTCTTGTTTAATTTTCAATATTTTTATTTGCATTTAGGCCGTTGCAAATATTTTTCATAGATTTTTTTTTTATTTTTGCATAAAATAAAGGAAATGTTAGTTAAAACACTGCCAAAGTTAGCTCCAGAAAATAATATAATTTTTTTTTCTAAACATTGACTAAGTCTCATGAAATAAGTAAAACCTCCATACCCACAAATTTTCAAAAATATAAAGAATTCTTCTTTCAATCGTCTTACCAATGCTTTTTAAGAATCAAAAATTGGTTATATAGATCATTTTTTGATCGAAGCCCATCTAGAGGCGGGGTTGGGTTGTAGAGGGTTAAATTACTATAACTTGAAAACGGTGGATTACATTAAAAAATACTGTTAAATTGTCTTTCCATGTTTATTGTTTTTGATAATTTTATTTATAATGATAAGTAAATTGTTTTAAGAAAAGTGCTCGCTCCCATCTCCATCCAATTTTCTGATTTTCACTATTTAAACAACTTATTTTGTTGAAAAAATGCTGAAAACTTGCGTGCTCACTTTTTTTATTACTCTATTACAGATGATAACGCTTTTTTATGAGTTGTAATAAAACGTCAAAGTTTGATGTGCTAACATTAGAGGCACGATGGAGTTAGATGCTTTTTCCCTAGTTGTCTACCAAACCAATCAGAACATTAATTTACTGATCTGGATGTTTGTTAAATTTCTAAGAATGTTCGTGTTTTTTCATCATGTTTCTCGTCTGTTTTAAATCAGTGGTTAAAAAACAGTTTCTGTGTCAAATGTTATTAAATTATTAATCATTGAATAATATAAATTTAATGTTTTTATAAATAGGTTTTTTCATCTATTCTAAATAGCTGTATTGACAAAATCTGAGGTTGAATGAAGGCCATGTTACGACCATACATTTTTTTTAATTTGCATGGAAATTAGGTTACGAGGGGGTAAGGGGTCCAAAAATCAATTTATTGTGTTACTTTATTTAAGAACGCTCCCTAAGCTAACAACAACCCAATGAGTCCTATTTGAATGTGGGTAAAAGTAAATTAATGGGAAATCGGGTGTGTTTCGCGATAAAAATATAGTCAATGCTGAAATATCAAGTCTTACATATGAAAAGGGTCAAAAACCACCTAAATGGCCAAACACAACTTTTTTTTTCAAAACAATATTTTTAAATACGCTGCAGTAAAACTCAAGACAATGGTCAGTATGGAGGCTTTTGTGTAAAATTGTCTGGAGAATCAATTTCCAATTTGGCGGTTAATTTTTGAACATGTTGACGTTTAGATAACTGAAAACATTGTTTTATTAAATGATTATTGTATTTTTTTCACGAAAGGCGTATTATTCCGCAATTTATGTGAGGCATTTTTATTTAAGTTAGGATAACTTTACAATTAATTTCGTCATTTCGGTGGGCTAATCTTGAAATTTTACTTTTAAACTTAAAAATCCAATAATCTCATTGAAATTGTGTGCATTTTTCTTTCAGTGTTTTTAGTTTTTAAAAAATCCGTCAAATTTACTACAAATTTGTTGTTACAACTTTTTGATACAATGTATCAGCTTCGAGATACAGCAATACCTAAATAACGAGATACAAATGACATTCTCGAGTGCTACTGGTTTCATATTACCAATACTAGCTTGTATTATAGACTAAGATTTCACGTCTTATTATTATTTTAAAAACGAAGAAACTGTCATTTTTTAAATAAAAAAAACTAGTTTATAACTCTTTTGTGAGATTTGCTTTTCTCTTGGAAAACTTAATTTTCAAATCCTTTTTTAGTACTTTTTAACAAATCTTTTTTTAAATTTAGTGCATTTGCAAATATTTGCTATATTTTTTTTTGTCTCCAGCTATTTTTTAAAAATGAACCGCACTCGTCAGTCTAAAATGTAGTGTAGCTATAAAACTCTACACAATGTTCTTCAATCATGCTCGAGCAAATAAAAATCATTAATCTGTCCCGTAAAAGCCACACACACAAATAGACTCAAACTATTTTAACTGCTCCATAAAGTTCCTACCGTGCCAGCATTAACTTTCTGTGAAATGCGCAGCAAAAAAACAAGTTCACAAAATTGGGCAACATCTAGGGCTCGATAAAAAAGATAGTGCTTGTCGAAAAAGATGAAGTAGAAGACGACGAAGAAGACAATCATCAACATTCAAGCCAATGAAATTACCGCTTAACCCGCATTCCAGCTGCAAACGAGCGAGATGGCACTATCACTAACACAGAGGCATGGATGATTAAACTCGTTGTGTTTGTAAGGATTGTTGTAATGGAGAGCGCGATGGTTCCCCAATATTGCATACAAGTTTCAAGTTTGTCTTTCCAACTGTCAAGGCATCGATGTTGACAGATTGTCGCCAAACTCTAACATTTTCGATTGGACGAGGGGTCTATCGAAAGGAGAGAGAGAACGAGATTTGTTTCTCTTCGATCTTTCATTTTGCCAGCAGAGGGTCGGACGGGGGGTCCACCGAAGGTGGAAGACCAAATTCCTAAGCGAGTGTCGCGCCCCCCGCTAGAAGCCCCCCAACAACCGAAAACAACATCTTAAGAGCAGAAAAATAAAAACATATTCAAAGGGAAAGGTGAAAGACAAAACAGAAAATAAAATAAAAAGTCGATCGCGATCGTGTGAAGAATTCCGCACGGAGCAGGACCCCTCGGTTCTTCACCTCCTTTGCTCAGGTGTCTCGGGAAGATTCGCGAGAGAGTTGTTTGGAATTTGCACACGAGCTCTACTGGGAAGAAACGAGTATGGAGACACGATACACGGTTGCGGGCCTGGGACACCGTGATAAAGTTATCAATTTGTGTTGAAAATCGCAAAATTTCCAACAAAAAAATCAGCTGAAAATGCTCATGCAACATTTTCACAAGTGAGCATCTTCGTGAGAAAATTTCGCTCTCCTTTTTACACTCTCTTCGTCGCGTGACAGCCAGTTACGGCTGGTTTGACGTTTGCAACAAGTTCAATTCATTTGACATTTGCTGTGACAATCACGAACTTCGACATTCAGTGTGAAAACAATCGATGAAAAGTAAACAACAACTTTTCAGAGTGCATGGTTCCACTCTCCTCGCTTGGCGGTGCGCAGCAGTTGGAACCGGTTCCGACGACGCGGCCCGAAGCCAGATTCCAGTGACCAGCGAGATAGCGAATCGGTCGCCAGAACGGGACAAACGACCCGCTCCGGACTCGAGAGAAATGTACCGTTGATTGGAAGCTCTGGCGGGTTTTTTCTTCCTCCTCCTCTCCCATTTTTTTACTCGCTCGCTCTCACTCCCGAGGTTTCTTCCGTCAGCTTTCTACGGTCTCCCTTTTCTTCGCCGTTTTGCGTGGAGAATTGTACCCAAAAATGGAAATGGAGAAGGAGGGAGATATCCGGGGGGAAGTGCCCGCGAGAGGATCGCGGGTCATTAATAATCCGGGTGGTCTGGAATGCACATATCGCTGATGTTATTGTTATTGTGTTGTGGGATTTTTTTAAAGACAGCGCCGACGCCGACTCTGTTCCAGGAGCGTAGTTTGAGGACAGATTGGGCTTAGAAAAAGTAAATTTTGATTTTGATTTGAAACCCGTTTTTTAATGCTTTAAAAAATGTTAAAATTTTCAATCTCGCACTCATTTGCACGAAAATTGCAATTATTTTTTTTCGCCTTGATTTTACCTACACACAAACAAAACTTCTCTGACATCAGTTGCAACTGCTTTATTACTACACATATTCACATCTAGTTTGTCAACCTAACCATTCTTGCAGCTCACTTGTACGCTTCAACGCTTCACCAATACAGCTTCAGCAGGCATCGAAAAATGAACAAAGAAAGTGGAAGTGAAAGACAAAGAACGTCATTGCGTTCTGTCTCTCTTCTACCGTCGAGCTCTCATGGCATTGTGGTAACGAGTTGGTCTGCCAATCAAAGAGTCCCGGCTCGAATCTTGCTTGCATCGAGATTTTTTTACTACTTTCGTTTGTTTGTGTAACACAAATCTTTCATTATTTGATCTGAATCAAATTTTACAAGTTCAATTTTGCAAGCTTCTCCAAAATTGCACTCTATTGTGGCATCGTTTCGCGCCAAAGGCCTGCAATTTCCCAGCTCTGATTGCAGAGTTATTGGCGCGCAAAATTCACCTCCATGGTGAGAAAATTTCCACCATCAGCAGCAGCAGTTGCTGCTGCTGTTGTTGTCGGCTCAACCTGACATACGGTCAGCAAACCCCAATTTCGGCCGGGTCAATAACCAATCAAAGAAAGGAACAAACGAGAAAAAAAACACCAAAAAGTGTGAGAGAATCGGCAAACCTTACATTTGCGCGGCGTCATCACCCCGACTTGGAGGGGTTCAAGATTCGCGTGAAGATCCGCTCACGTTGATTGATCATCTTCTTGCTTTTGTGCGAATCAAACGCAGAGCAAATGGAAACTGATGCTACCAGCCATCAGCCGGCGCAGAAAAGCGCGCAAATTTCTCTCCAGCGCGCGCGCGCTGGTCTCATTATTTCCGCAATTTTAAAGTTCCTCCGGTGCATGATCTCGGGTTTGGGTTTCCCACCAAAAATGTCGGAGTTTGGAGTGTTGCCGTACACCCAAACAAGAGTTCTCGAATTCAACTGAGATGGAAATAATCTCAATCTGGTACTCTCGAAACGGTCGAGAGTATTTTACTCTTAGTTGCATTCGGAAAGTTTTATTCATGCAAACAACATTTGACGTGTGGTGATCGGTAATTCGAGAGCATTATGCTCTTTTCTTTTGCATAATCCTCTCAATTAAAATTGAGATCATTTTACTCTGAACCATTTCAAAAAGTTTATTTGTGCAAAACGAAATTTAGGTTGACGTTTGAGGATCGGTAATTCGAGAGCATTATGCTCTCGTTATAATAATGAAACTCTCAATTGAAGTTGAGATCATTTTACTCTCAACCATTCTAATAGTTTTGGTTGACGTTTGTTTTAATTTGTGTTGAAGTGTAAAGATCGTTTATCCGGGAGCATAAACCTCTCAGTTCAAATCAAGACCACTTTACTCTCGATCCTCTGAACTTGTCAAAGCACTGACTTCCCTGCTTTGGGTGCAACTTAATTGCACACCAGTAGAACAGCTTAAAGCAGCTAGTGCTGTTTAAATCTCCCGACGCCTAGCTTCAAGAGTGAGAGATTTTCGCCCAAATCATCCGTGCGTAACTCAAAGAAGTCGAACAGAGAAGGGGGGAAAAACCGCACATCTTGGCGCATTTGCGAAAGCTCTCTAGGAAACAAAGCGAGTTAAAAAGTACAGTTCAATCATCATCAGCGATGATCTTCGCGCCGAGTTTCGATGAGCTTCTTTTCTTTTTTTTTTTTTGGTAAGGGGAAGCACTTGTTGGTCGGTGGAGCGAAAGCTTTAAATGATTTTATACCTATGTGTGTCTGTTGATTACGGGCTTGTTTCTTGGGAGTTTGCTCCTTCGCTCCGCTTCGCAGGCACAGGTGTGTTAAACGCTCAATTCGCTTTGTTTTTATACCTTATTTTGGTGGAACGATTGATTTACGATTCGCGAAATCGGTGGGAACTTGTCCAATATACTGTTAGGTTTGGGGTTAGTGAAAGTTTCGCACAAGCTGCGGGATGGTTTCGCGAACTGTGTGCGAAGTTACGGTAGCTTTACGACTCTTGGGAAGCGCTAACGCTCTACCGCTTTACGGCGTACTTACGGGTTGGAGCATCCGGATATGTTAAGGCTGCTGGATATCTGGGATAATTGGTTGAAAATTCTTGTTGGTATCCTCTGAAGACCATTCACCCAACACTGCTGGAGATCGTTCAATCCACTACATTCATTGCAAATAAAGGTTAGCGTTAGTAGCGTTAGAAGAGCATAAATGCTACTCGATTATCCGTAGGACTTAGTAGGTTTTTACAGCATCTCATTCAAGTTATATATGAAAAAAGGATAGCGTTAGTACCGTTAGAGAAGCTACCAGTCAAGAAGGATGTTGCTAGTGTCTAACACCACACATGTACCTACTCGGTAGAGTGCTGGTCATCCAACACTGCTGACGACCGTTTAACCCACATCATCTAATCACAGTTATATGAAAAGAAAGATTATCATTAGTAGTGTTAGAAGAGAATTAGGGATACTCGGATATCCGTCAACTTAGTAGTTTCACAGCATTTCTTGCATGTTATAACAGAAAGAAAGGTTAGCGTTAGCAGCGTTAGCGAAGCTACCTTCCAAGGAGCTTCTAATGTTTAACACTGCTCAGGTACCTGCTCGGTAGAGTGCTGGTCACCCACCACTGCTGAAGACCGTGCAATCCCCAGAATTTCATCCAAGTTTTATAACAAATAAAGGATAGCGTTAGCGGCATTTGAAGATCAATAGTGCAACTCGGCTGTCGGTAATTCAAGGTAGATTCACAGCTTTTAAGTTCTATAAGAAAGCAAGGTTAGCGTTAGTAGCGTTAGAGAAGCATTAGTGCTACCCGGACATCCGTCAGCACAGCAGTTCCTAGTGTCTAACACTACACAGGTACCAGCACCACTCAAGTTCCATTCATCCGACCCCGAAATCGAAACGGGTTTCGTTTCCCACCAAAGTCTCCATTCATTCAAACACCGCGCGCAAGATATTCGAAAGGGATCGCGCGCGTCTTATGCAAAAACGGCTCTTCCCAGCACGCCGCGGTAATAAGCCATCAATTACCCAAGACACCACACCGCGTCATCGCGGCTTGGCCATCAACGGTCAACGGCGCGGTTCCAGCACGGCATTCCTTGTTGCTGTTGTTGTTGTGTCCCGCTCTCTTCATCTTGGGCGACTGACCAACGAAGACGACAGCGACTCGAAGAAGATGTAAGGAACAAGATTCCGGGACCTCCTACTGTTACTTGCATTCGTCGTCGTCGTCGTCTTCGACGACCACTTGTCCGTCGACCCGTCCGCGTTCGACGGCCATCTTCAAACGAATAGCCCGCGCCGCGCGATAAACACTTGTTACATTCCACAGCTTAACTTTTACAGTTAGCTTTTATGCATATTTAACCATATACACACACAACTCGCAGCGATGTCGAAGAACCGGGTGTTCGTTGAACGACGGGTTGTCGAAGAGCTGCTGCCCGCTACCTCCGCGGGAAGAATCTCCCGGAGATCGTCGGAGACCAAACCTGCTGGAGACATTCACTTCTTCGCTTCGAGCAGCTTGTGACCTTCCGTTGTCCTGAGCGATGACCTGCATTCCACGCTGCTCCGCACAGCTATAGTGTGTGTGCGTGTGCTCGAACCATAACAACTACAACATTGGCTTCGGTTCGGTGTGGAGTTGTGCGTTTCGGTTCGGTCTACAACCAAAACAACAACCCCTTCGCCGTTTCTTCCGGAGAATGCGTTTTCTTCGCATCTCTACGCACCGGAAGGTTTAAATGCCCTGCTCTCCGTCTCTCTCTCCCTCTCTCGCTCGCTCTCCGGTGCTTTAACTTTCGCTTGCATGAGAGAGAGAGAGAGAGGGGAGAATTGTGCGTGCACGCGGCCATAAAAAATACAACATGAAAATACTTGCGTAGAAAAACGCACTCCGTGTCTGCCCGCCGCTGTCAATGTGTGTCAGTAGAGTTGTTGTGCTTCTGGGGACGTGTGTATTGGTAGTGGCAACAAATAGGTTGAATGCAGTACACAAAACAACACGGTCAGCAGCAGCCCCGCCGCGCGTTTGACCGTTTTGTCTCTACGGCGTCCGCCACAAATGTGTTGTACGCACATTTCCGTTATCTTGGAGTTTTGTTTGTGCGGATGCTGGCGGGGCTGGCCGCTGTGCGGAATTTCGAGTTGCGGTGGGCTGTACTGCGGAGGCTTTCTTTTCAAAGAATGTCAGCAGTTTTTTCACAATTGAATAATTTTTTCAACCTAAAATGTTTTCTGTGAACGCAAAAAAAAAATGTTTCTAAAACTTGAAAAAATAGCTTGAAAAATGGCTAAACAGTTAAGCCGTTCAATTTTTTCTGAAAGTTTATATCACAATTGCAAAACAAGTAGACTACTGCATTAAAACACTTTCTGCAACGGTTTTAGTTAATTTTTCTAATTTTCAGCTTGTGTTTTCGCTGTCTCGCTAGAATTTTTGGTTAGTCCAGCTAATTTTTCGGCTGCTTTAGCAGTTTTTTTTTATTTCACTATAATTGCTTTTCATAATTGTAGGTAAATATGGCTTTACATGTTTTATCGCCATATCCGGAGATTTTTTTTCATTATCCTGCGAACCTAATTTTTATTTATTTGCTTTTTTGGGTTTTTTGAATACTATAAACTGGGATGATATTGATAGCCCGGGGGGACTTTGATAGACATCTCAATAAGCCACTGTTTTTGCATCATCAAATATAAAGATCACTTTTTTGCTTCGATTATGTTGTAAGATAGTTTTTTTTACATACTTAAAATACCCAAAAATGCTGAGTTGTGAATTTGGCCAGTTTCGAAAATATTATCAAAGTCACCCGCGCTATTAATCATAAACACACAAAATGGAAAAACTGGTTATTTGGACCTTTAAAAAATAAATAAATAAATCTTTATGTTTTACTTACTAAAAAAACTCAAACACATAAAATTTTAATCTACTTGAAATGCTTGCAATAACATTATTCAAATACTTGAATTGCTTCAAATAACATCCTTCAACTTTACAATCTTGAAAAAATACTAGAAATACTAAAAATATATTCTTTCAAATACTTCAACTACAACATAGTCAAATTAAATGCATGGATTTAGAAAAAAATACTTTAATATTTAAAAATGAAAAATACTAAACAAATAAAATACTGACTTCTATAAAAGTTTTAAGTTTTAAAAGTTAAAACACTTAGTACTTTCAAGACTCGATTATCCGAAATCCTCAGAATTATTTTGGGTAGCTGAGTTCATATGAATGAAAATGCTCTAAAGCAGTGGTCACCAATTATTATGGATTCCGGTCCATGTAGGATTCCTCGTATCAACTTATTTAAGAAAATGACGAATAAGTTTGCTTTTGTAAAAAAGCACCAAAATCTGGTTCCATTAAAAAAAAGTATTTCAATAAAATGGAATCTACAATTACTTTGAATTTTGAAACGTCGATATTGAAGGGACTGTCGAGAGCGGGAGATATCAAATTATGGAACGCAAAATCAAAGCAATCTATTTGAAGGGACTGAAAAAATTATTGACAACTGAAGCAATATCGATATGGGGAATATCAACAGCCAAAGAGTCCACTGTAAACACATTTTTAGGTAGTATGTATGTTCAATTTTAATTATTTTTTTTTATGTTGAAATATTCAATGAAATTGTCTCTGGATTGCGAGATTCCTACTCGAAACTAAGTGTCCGAAGGCGTTTTTATGAGCGTTTTTTTTTCTCACTATTGCTTAGTGAAGATTATGCTAGAATATTTATTTAAGCATTTGTTTTCTTTCAGTCAGGTCTTTAAGATTCAGAACAAAATATTTGAATCTATTTTTTTGTTTTTCAAAATTCATCCATTATTTAGCAAAAAATATATTTCTTTGGGACCATCCATAAACCACGAGGACACTTTTTTGGTAATCTCGAACCCCCCCCCCCCCCACCCCCTCGTAGACAATTGTCCTTACAAAACAAATCTTTTTTGTATGGATCGTGGACAATCGCCAGATCCCCCCCCCCCAAATTGTCCACGGGGTTTATGGATGGTCCCTTTGCTGTATTTTTTAATTAAATTAAAGTGCTTCAAACTGATTTAATTCAGCAAATTATTTCAAGCCAAAAAGAGTTTTCAGTCCAAACATGTTTGTGAAACTACTTTCCAAAACTCTTCATTTTGATGAAACTTAATTTAACTTAAACTTAAAAGAACAAAAGTTTTGAATTGAATGATTTTTTTTTGCACAAGAAATGTTATTAGAATTAAATGTTTAAGCAATGATTGATACGGAAGTATTTTTTGTAAAATAAAATAAAATTAGAAACATTAAAATACATCAAAAAATCTAATGAAAAAAAATGTGTGCTAAATGTTAGTTTTAAATCAAGACTAGCATTTTAAATGGGCGTAATATTCCATGTTAGGCCCTTTTAAAATGTTAGTCTTGATTTAAAATTATTCAAAATATTTTTTTTTTCAAAATGATCGGCAAATTTCACGAATGTTTCATGTTTTAACATTGAAAATCGGACCATTAGTTGCTAAGATATCAACATTAGATAATGGTGGGCTGTTTGGGTGAGACTTCGAAAACTTCAATTTTCCAGTTTCTATTTCTTTAAGCCGCTGTATTTCAGCAACCAGACGTCCAATCTTCAATATCTCTTAGACAATTTTGTAGTAAATTTTTTGAACTTTTCAAAAAAAAATTTTTTGGAAATTGTCACTCATGGTCACTATTAAAAAAAAATGCAAATATTTCGCTGAAATCAAATTTTCGATGGCTATATCTTGAAAACAGAGCCTTTTATCAAAAAAATCTGTGAAGTACTTTTCGATTGGAAATTCAATTTTAAATTAAAAAATTTCGTAAATTTTTTGTTTGCATAAAATTTTGATTTTTTCCAAAAATAACTATTTTTCAAAAAATCATAACTCGGCGGTAGATTTTTTGCCATGTTTCTCTATAGCTCAAAAGTTGCGGGTGTTTCTCCCTTAAAACATATAAAAAAATCTCGAAAATAAAAAAATATTTTGGGAAATTGAGTTTTTGTGAAATAAAAACTGTTGATTTAAAAATCTGCAATTTTTTTTCGTGTGTCTATTTTTTCTCAATAGTCCTTAACAATACCTACAACTTTGCTGAGGACACCAATATGATCAGAAAATTCACTCAAAAGTTACAGCTGTTTGAATATTTACGTACCATTTTTGTATGGACAGCAGGCAAAATTGTTTTGAGACTTGTACGGGTGAAGCAATGACACAAAATAGCTTCTTTGGTCATAGGGAAGGCCCCTACAATGTTTGAGCCAAATAAAAAAATACAAATAAAATCTATTTCCGGTTTTGGTAGAGAATTGCACTACAGCATTTTGTGATACTTTTCGGCAAAAATATAAATCAGGCTTATAATTTGAAAAGTCTATCCACTTAAACAAGGTATTAAATCATTAAATTCTAAGTTTTTTTTATGTATTTATTCCACATTTTTAAACAAAATATTTCAATGCTAATATCTTTGATGGTGTCATCGATTACTGAAATTTTGTCTTTTTAGTTTCTTGAAAAGATCAATATGAGTTAAGTTAAGTTAAGTTTACTCCAGATACTTCATTTTGTTTGACATATTTATGAATTTATGTTAGGTTCTTTACGACGAAATACGACTCATTCACTTGATTTTACAGAAAATTATATTTTTTTGGGGATTTTTCGTTCCGTTTTCTTAATTTTTTTTTTTTCAAAACTTCGACTTACTTAAATTTTTCTTCATCTTTTCCCCTTCCACAGAGAAAACTACCCCCGCGTTCTGGAGCACATCATCCACACGCAGCCGTACGTGCTAAGCCGGGACTACAAGGAGATCCTCAACACGCTAGACATCGTCTCGAGCGATACAGGTCAGTACACTGCACCGCCGCCGATCGGTTGACATTTAGGCCTAACCCCGTCTGGTCGACCTGACCCAGCTAGGGCGGGCTGGTTGTTTAGATCAGCGCGCGTTAAACTTTTCGCAGTATCGATCATCAACGTGGGGGTTTGCTGGTTATTTTCGTGTAGCCATCGCGATGACAACTCGACAACTTGGGAAGAGGTTCCGCTGCGTGAACTCTCCCCGTCAATTTGCTGGTGGCACTCTGCTGCGTCTACATTGTAACACGCAAAAGAAAAGAATAACAAAAGCACGGACACACACACAGCAAGTAGCGGTCGACATCGCGGTGTGGCCAAATTCGCAAATCGCCGCCGACGACGGTGCGCGGTCGTTGAACCCCGGCTTCGTTGGCCGAGAACGACGACTTCTGGCTTTTCGTTTTGCGCGTTCATCGGCAGCGCTTCTTCGACTCGACTGGCGCGCGCGAGGTTTCTTCATGCTCTTCTTCGTGGTGGAGAATGTGTGTGCGATTCGAAATTTTTGTTTACATTTTTTTTCGGTTTTTTTTTTGCTGGTCGGTTTCGGATTGGCCTCGGTTCTCGGTGACCCCCATCAGAATTGTCAAAGTAACAACTTTTGAACGTGTATTGATGCAGCATGTAAGTTTTTCGCATGTAACTTTACATCGACTTGCACGTAAAATTACATCACAATCAAGTTCGCGGAACCACCCTACCGTCTTCGTGTCTTGTCGCGGTGCCGGCCAATGCCGGTTCCGTTTCTTTTATAATTTGGCCATGTTTACTGCAGCGCGCAGCGCTGAGGAGTGTGTACACACGAAGATTTGGTCAATAATTCGTACGGTACGCACAAACAAACAGACACACACACACGCACACCGCCATAAGGTTGACGTCATACTGCTGGTTTTGCTCGTTGGCCGGCGGACGGCGGCGGTGGCGCTGTGATTTATGGGGCAGTTTATATTTCGGCTATGGGGCGATTTCCGGTAAAGTCGTTATCGATGCCGAGGCCGAGTGCGCGGTGCGGCGCAACTTCTTTTGTGAAATCCGAACCCGAACTCTGTCGAGTTCGGTGTGTTCTGGGGCTGCGGGCAATTAAGTCCCTCGAGTCCGGCCCCGACCGGCGGTCGTCCCGTTTTCTGGGAATTGTCGATATCAAGTTTTCACGGGTTTTGGGTGAGATGCAGTTTAGTTGTTGTTTCGTTCGATGTTTTCTGGCGGCAATTTGTTATCGTGTCGACGCGATCTTTTTGATCTTGTCGGATTGCGTTGTGTAGCTAACGAAGTCGATATGTTGATTTGTCTCAATTCTCGATTGTGGATTCTTGTAGGAATATTGAGTTTTTTTGGTTCAGTCCTTGGTCTGCAGAATCAATCTACAACAAACCGTTACGATTTACACCCACAAAAGTTAGCGATTTGATTTCCTCTGCAATTAGCGCATTTCACGCTAGGATTGAGCTGCTTTATTTGACCCTTTTGAATTTATCACCAGACCACAACATCAACTAACGACGTTTCAGTCAAAATTCTTAAGATCTAATCAATTCAGCATTTTACATGTGCGAAAATTGGCGGTTTAGTTTCCCTGCAGTTGGCGCATTTCACGCTTGGTTGAACTGCAATTTTTTACCAGATTTTTGAGAAATTCGCCACTTAAGTTACCATTACAAACGGTTTTGCGCTCATTGCACATTTCGGCAGTGGCGTGAAACTCATTTAGACCCCACAAGTCTTCGACTGCAATCACAAAGAAGAGTTCCTTTAGTAATATCGCGACTCGCGCGCGAAAAAAGATTAAGCCATAAACATCAATGGCCTAGAACTAATACGCGCGCTATTAGTGGCTAATTACACCGTCCGCCAGTTAATCCCACGTATCGTGCTCTGCTTGCTGTGCGACTTGCGTCTTGCCAAAAAATGACAGCCCGAAAATTGCATTCAATGGGCGCCCACACACATCAGCTCTTCATTAGCCGCGGACGACCGTGAAATCGGGGGACCACCGGAAAAGAAGTTACCGGTCGCCGTCATCGTCTAGTGGCGTTCGCGGGAGAGGGGAGGAGGGGGTGGCAATTATCAACTATTTCTGGAACGACCCCCCACCCCCTCAACGATTCTCTCTTCCCGCTTTTATAGCACGGCAATGCAATTAGAGTTTTCGGAAGTTTTTTTTGGGGCCGCACGACGTGAAGATTTAGTACCAGATTAGCGGGAGCTCATTTTCTAATCTGGACTTGGCGCGGCAATTGCTTTTCGCACTTCTTGTTCGGACACACATGGCTGGCAGTGGTAAATGGTCTGCGCGATTTACAGCCGAAAGTGCGGTTTTTTGACCTCTGTTTGTACAACTGAATTACGGTAATCACAGATGTCTGATCAAATAACTCGGTAACAAGGTCATTTTTGAAGAGGGACTTTGGAGAGTCTTGAAATTTTCATTTTGAATCTGTGATTCACTTTTCAAATAAAAGATTGGCCGAATCGTTAAAAAAATGTTTTCCACCTTTGAGCAATTCTCTACGAAATCGGTCTTTTTTCTTCAATTTTAATTTTTGTATTTTTTAATCCGACTGAAACTTTTTTGGTGCCTTCGGTATGCCCAAAGAAGCCATTTTGCATCATTAGTTTGTCCATATAATTTTCCATACAAATTTGGCAGCTGTCCATACAAAAATGATGTATGAAAATTCAAAAATCTGTATCTTTGAAGGAATTTTTGATCGATTTGGTGTCTTCGGCAAAGTTGTAGGTATGGGTATGGACTACACTGGAAAAAATAATACACGGTAAAAAATTTGGTGATTTTATTTAACTTTATCACTAAAACTTGATTTACAAAAAAACACTATTTTAATTTTTTTATTTTTTGTTTAGAGGACATAAAATGCCAACTTTTCAGAAATTTCAGGTTGTGCAAAAATCATTGACCGAGTTATGAATTTTTAATCAATACTGATTTTTTCAAAAAAACGAAATTTTGGTCGTAAAAATGTTTCAACTTCATTTTTCAATGTAAAATCAAATTTGCAATCAAAAAGTACTTTAGTCAAATTTTGATAAAGCGCACCGTTTTCAAGTTATAGCCATTATTAAGTGACTTTTTTGCAAAAAATCGCAGTTTTTCATTTTTTTTTTAAATTAGTGCACATGTTTGCCCAGTTTTGAAAAAAATATTTTTGAAAAGCTGAGAAAATTCTCTATATGTTGCTTCTTCGGACTTTGTTGATACGACCTTTAGTTGCTGAGATATTGCAATGCAAAGGTCTAAAAACAGGAAAATTGATGTTTTCTAAGTCTCACCCAAACAACCCACCATTTTCTATCGTCAATATCTCAGCAACTAGTGGTCCGATTTTCAATGTTAAAATATGAAACATTTGTGAAATTTTCCGATCTTTTCGAAAAATATATTTTCAAAATTTTTAAATCAAAAAGGGCATTTTAAAAGGGCGTCATATTGAATGTTTTGCCTTTTTGAAATGTTAGTCTTGATTTGAAAATTTTGAAAATATTTTTTTCGAAAAGATCGGAAAATTTCACAAATGTTTCATATTTTAACATTGAAAATCGGACCATACTGAGATATTGACGATAAAAATTGTGGGTTGTTTGGGTGAACTTAGAAAACATCAATTTTCCTGTTTTTAGACCTTGCATTGCAATATCTCAGCAACTAAAGGTCGTATCAACAAAGTCCGATAAAGCAAAATATAGAGAATTTTCTCAGCTTTTCAAAATATTTTTTCAAAACTGGGCAAACATGTGCACTAATTTAAAAATGAAAAACTGCGACTATTTTCAAAAAGTCACACTAAATATGGCTATAACTTGAAAACGGTGCATTTTATCAAATTTCACTAAAGAACTTTTTGATTGCAAATTTGATTTTACATCGAAAATGAAGTTGGCATTTTACGACCAAAATTTCGATTTTTGAAAATCAGTACTGATAAAAATTCATAATTCGGTCAATGATTTTGCACAACCTGAAATTTCTGATAAGTTGGCATTTTATGTCCTCTCAAACATATCAAAATAAAAAAATAAAAATAGTGTTTTTTGTATATCAAGTTTTAGTGATAAAAGTTAAATAAAAATCACCAAATTTTTATCGTATTATTTTTTTCCAGTGTAGTCCATATCCATACCTACAACTTTCCGAAGACACCAAATTGATCAAAAAATTCCTTCAAAAGATACAGATTTTTGAATTTTCATCCATCATTTTTGTATGGACAGCTCCCAAATTTGTATGGAAAATTATATGGGCAAACTAATGATGCAAAATGGCTTCTTTGGGCATACCGAACGCACCAAAAAAGTTTCAGTCGGATTAAAAAAATACAAAAAAAATCGAATGACCGAAATCCTAGAGAACTGCTCCTTTAGCAAACGATCAAGAGTAAACTGTTCTCAATTTCGTTTGAGAGACTGGTGGCTTCGAGAGGAAAATGCTCTTAAATAACCGATCTACATCTACCAACAAAATACATTTGGTTTATTTCATTTCAACTCATCAGTCATTTAATCCCCGCTCAATAGCGTGTATCGGCGATCAGTTTTCATCCGGTCAAGTTAGCCGATACTGTAAAGGCACGGACTTGTCAGGTCAGAGGTTGAAGGATCGATTCCTACAATCTGATTTTTTTTTTGCTCGGTTATTTCTTTTTTTTTTTGTTTTTGAGTGGATATCCTGAGAGTAAAATGCTCTCAAATGATTTTTTTAGCATCAATTTGAGAGCACTTCCCTCTTGGTTGGCTAAATAAAAATTGTGATTTCTATTTTAAAGAAGATACTTGTCTCAAAAATACTTTCGAACCAGAATCGCAACTCACAAGTATCCGCGGTCTCTGTGTGTGTGGGGGCGTAGCCCGTCATTAGCCCCGTGGCATCAGAAACGATTTGTGCACCGTGAAGTCGCGCGCGCGCGACGACCGGATGTCGTGGTCTAGCCAACGAACGCAACGTTCGACCGCAAAGCGCCGCGCTAGAACGGACAGATTTTATGAATGAATGTACCTCCTGCGTCTCCCCCTCCTCCACTACCGCAAAATTTACTATTTGCGGACGACGACGAGGGGGAGGAAACTAGCAGCAAACCACACACGCACACACACACATATGGAAGTTCCGCACAATTCATGAATTGCACTAGTGTGGATACCTGCTGGAAAAAGGGCGGTAGTTGGACCACAGACAATTGGAAGTTTTTGAGGTTTTAAAAAAAATTGAAAAAATAATAATTTTAGTATCAAAGCACGAAGCGGTCGAGAGTATTTTACTCTCTGATGAATCGGTTGTCAAAAAAATGTTAGGGTTAATAATTTGAGTGCATTTTCCTCTCAAATGCGTTTGAGGCCTTTTGACTCTCGACCGTATGCTGAGTGCATTTTCCTCTCAAATAAATTTGATGCCATTTGACTCTGGACCGTTTGCTGAGAGCAGCTTTCTCTCAATTAAATTTGAGACCATTTTACTCTCGGCCGTCTGCTGAGTGCAGCTTCCGCTCAAATAAATTTGAGGCCATTTTACTCTTAGGTTACAGAAGGCTACTTTCAACTCTTATATTGCTGTACAATCATTTAATCTGAGAATTAAAAAAAAAACTCTCGACCGTTTCATGCCTTGTACGCTTCGTCTGTACACTGTATTGGTTTTCTACAACATCAAGAGCCTTTTCCTCTCGACTGCTAGTACGACAAACAGATGAAAGCACCATGAATAAAAATTCACGATGTCACAATTTCCCCCAAAAAATCAGAAGAAATCGTGCACTTGTCTGTGCCCCCCAGAACGTACTTCCGGGACCCGGCAAGTTTTGTGTTTTAATCGCGACTTGTTACGCAATTCCGGTGGCCGGACGGATTCTAATGAAGGCAATATGTCACATGTCACTCAACGCGCGAGGGGCCCAAAGACGACGACGTCGCCCGTCTTCGTCGCCTTTGTTGTCGTTTCCGATGCCCTTACTAGCTGTGGATGTTCGGTGAACAGCGGCGCTCTTCTAAAGCGGAAGTGTCCCGAAGAACTAGCGGAAATTAAAGAACCAAACTTTGCGATTACTTCCGCGAGGCGGTAAAAACCGTTACGGCCGTATACGACGCTCTCGGAGTGGATTACGCGACGACTTGTCCCCATCAAAGCGCGAATCGCCCCAGGTTCTAGACAGGCGTCGACCTCGAACCAAACTTTTCCCCCGACCAAAAGTTCATCCAGATCGTTTCATCCTGACCGCGACGTCGCGCCGACGTTCAGGTAGCACTTTGCAGTGAATGACACATCTCTCTACAGTCTCTGGGCTGGGGTGTGTGTGTGTGTGTGTCGGAGTGGCGTCGGTCAACGGCCAGACAGGTCCATCCGGGGGTCCGTCGGAGGGCTGCGCGGTGGCGGCCGCGGCAGTTCTGTCTGCTGTGAACCCATCAAAGTAGAGCGGCGTAGACGTCGTCGTCTTGGGATGTGACTTTTTTCTAAAAATACCTTCACGAAATTCGTGCGACGCGCAGAGCGCGCGCCGAATTGGCGTGCAGAGGACCAAAGTCCGCCGCCAAGATTCAGCCGTGTAGCGCTGAATTGAACAATTAATCCAGCAAGCAGAGGGAAGTGTGTCACATCTCACCCCTTATCGCTGATGACCTGCAGCGGCAGCAAGTCAAAACAACATTCCACGGTGTAGAGTTACGTGAAGAAGATCTCGATGAACAGGTAGGGCGGCTAACTCCGGTATCTTGTTCAGTCCGGGTCTCGTGGAGAATTAGTATTCCGTTTAGGAGCTAGGCGATGCATGTAGTCACGGCGCGGCGGTTGTCGAGCGTGGTCAGGAATTTTGAGCAATTTATAATTTGGACAATTTATGCGATGTGCCCCGAGTAACGGTTTCGTGGAGGAATTTGGAGCATGTAATGAGCCTTAATTTGATTGTTGATTATCTGGTGGATCGGTTGGTGACGAACTTTGATCCCGGATCATACTCACACTTAAATGGGATGCCCTGAGTCATCCGAGGACTGTCTGGAGCTAACGACTGTACGTCTACCGTCGTAACAAGCAAGAGGTCGTCGAATTATGACCCCATATCATACTCATATTGCTTCAGTGAATATGGTGGAATACTTTTTTTAGTATTTTGAAATGTTGTGGGTCATCCAATGACCCTGGAGTTAAGACCTGTACGTCTACTGTCGTAACAAGGAAGAGGTAGTCGGATTTTGACCCCAGATCATACTCACATTGCTGCAGTGAGTGTTGTAGACTACTTTGTTAGTTTGTTTGAATGTCCTGGGTCATCATATGACTTCCTGGAGTTGAGATCTGTACGTCTACCGTCGTAACTTGCAGAAGGTCGTCGAATTTTGAAACCGAATCATACTCGCATAGCTTCAGTGAGTATTTTAGAATATTTTGTCTGTATGGCATCGATGCTCAATTCTGGTCAAAAGTTTTTTAAATAGATGTCATCAAACAGAACTTCTACGGAGGCCACACCACGCTTGTCACTACTCTACCTCCACAGACAGGAAGAGCGATGATGATGATCATCGCAGGGAGTCTCTTCCCGTTGAACCGCGCGCAACAATGTCACAAAAATTCTTCGTCCCCTCTCGGAGCATCTTCCAAGAATAGCCCCGCCGTCAGAGTCCCTTCCCTGGATTCTCGTATTACACGGTGGCGGCGGCGTTTGTCGGCCGAGTCGCGTTCCATTTTTCCATTTCTCCCCCTCGAAAGACAACGATGCACTGAGGGCGAGCTATTTTTAGGGAATCCCCCCTCACCTCCCTGACCCTCCCGAAGAGTCTTTTCTTATTTTCCCGAGACATCTTTCTTGGACGCGGGTGTCTGCCGCGCGCTACCTTATGGTTGGAGTAGGCACGCGCGTGGCAGCAAGCCAAACGCTCCGCTAGCCACCCATCAGAGAGAGAGAGAGAGTCTGGCCCAGGGACAGGCCCCTCGTTCTCCGGTCTGTCCGGAATCCTGTCAGTGTTGATGGGTTAAAAATAGCGCGGCGCACTCCCCTCCGTTGCGTCGACCTCTCGGGCGGACTGTTGTAGTGTTCAAGATGGTTGGATTTGGACTCACTGTCTGACCTCGCCTCCTCTTATTTCTTTTGAAGGGGGGAGATTTTTCCTAGAATTGGAAAATGCAAAATGGGACAGAATTGTCACCGATTGTCACCGTATGGACAGTTTTCGAGTAATTTGATAGCAATTTTAGGAATTTTGTTTGCCGTATAAGTCGATGGTAATATTGATACCCGAAATTTGTCACTTAGTGTAGATTTCCCGTATTGACTTTACACACCCCCAAAAGAAAAAAAAATTACAAAAGATACATTTAACAACTTAGAAAATGATGTACAACTGGCTACTACAGTTAACATGAATAAATGTCCCTATTTCGGGCCTAACTGGATACTTTCAAAAGTTGGTATATTTCTATCAGTTTGTCAGCCAAACTGAAATAATTTTTGGATGTTATTTTGAAGTATTAAGTATTCATTAAACATATTTCAAAACATTGTTTTTCTTAGTGATGGACGCTATTTCGACCTGAATATAAAATTTGGCAAGACTTTTGCTTAAAAAACTTTAACACATGTAATTCACAAAAATGTTATGCTATGATATGCTATGCTATGCTAAAAACTAGAAAACTGTAATTTTAATGTAGATTATTACGAGTCTGAGATGATCTTCAGGATAACAATTTGAACGTCGGAATTAAGATAATTCTGTAATTTAGATCTAAACTGTAGACTAGGTCCAATAAAGGGGCATTTGGGTATATTTTTTAAATATTTAAAAACATTGTTTTTCTTAGTGATGGATACCTAAAAAAAAATCGCTTTAACTTTTGCAAGACTTTTGCTTTAAAAACTTTAATAAATGTAATTCACATCAATTCTATGCTATGCTATGCTAAAAACTAAAAAAAAATATTTTTAAGTTGAGTAATACGAGTCTGAAAATGTTTTAAATTATGAAATTGCCGAGCTTCCGTGGCCGTGAGGTTACGGGTTTCGCCTTGTAAGCGGAAGGTGATGGGTTCGATTCCTGTCTGGCTCGGCAAAGTCAGATCCCTTAAAGGAGTAAATATGCTCACTGGGAGTACTGACCGGTAGGGGATGGGTTTCGACTAGCGGCGTGCTGGGTTTCCAATCCAGAGGTCGTGAGTTCGATTCTCGTACCGGGATGATGAAGTTTAAAAAAAAAAAATTCAGGCTTACAATTAGAAAGTCGCAATTAAGATAATTCTGCCATTTAGGTCTAAAATACCATTTAGGGACTACGCCCAATATAGGGGCATTTGGCCAGAGAGAAGGCTGTCTAGGTTTGATCTCTGGCAGCACTCTCTTCCCGTCCTGTCACTTTATCTCCCAACCTTATTCTCGCTCTCTCCACGAAACCTTGTCTACCATTTCTGAAATAAAAATAAAAACGGGAAAGCACGACCCCGTTGTCGGCATTGCCACCACCACCTCCACCGATTGTTGTGTTGTGTTTATAAATGGAACCGGCAGGCAATGAAGTTACTGTGGAAGTGGGCATTCTTGAACTACGTAACGGCCGAGTCGCGTTCCATTTTTCCATTTCTCCCCCTCGAAAGACAACGATGCACTGAGGGCGAGCTATTTTTAGGGAATCCCCCCTCACCTCCCTGACCCTCCCGAAGAGTCTTTTCTTATTTTCCCGAGACATCTTTCTTGGACGCGGGTGTCTGCCGCGCGCTACCTTATGGTTGGAGTAGGCACGCGCGTGGCAGCAAGCCAAAAACGCTCCGCTAGCCACCCATCAGAGAGAGAGAGAGAGTCTGGCCCAGGGACAGGCCCCTCGTTCTCCGGTCTGTCCGGAATCCTGTCAGTGTTGATGGGTTAAAAATAGCGCGGCGCACTCCCCTCCGTTGCGTCGACCTCTCGGGCGGACTGTTGTAGTGTTCAAGATGGTTGGATTTGGACTCACTGTCTGACCTCGCCTCCTCTTATTTCTTTTGAAGGGGGGAGATTTTTCCTAGAATTGGAAAATGCAAAATGGGACAGAATTGTCACCGATTGTCACCGTATGGACAGTTTTCGAGTAATTTGATAGCAATTTTAGGAATTTTGTTTGCCGTATAAGTCGATGGTAATATTGATACCCGAAATTTGTCACTAGTGTAGATTTCCCGTATTGACTTTGCACACCCCAAAAGAAAAATTACAAAAGATACATTTAACAACTTAGAAAATGATGTACAACTGGCTACTACAGTTAACATGAATAAATGTCCCTATTTCGGGCCTAACTGGATATTTTCAAAAGTTGGTATATTTCTATCAGTTTGTCAGCCAAACTGAAATAATTTTGGATGTTATTTTGAAGTATTAAGTATTCATTAAACATATTTCAAAACATTGTTTTTCTTAGTGATGGACGCTATTTCGACCTGAATATAAAATTTGGCAAGACTTTTGCTTAAAAAACTTTAACACATGTAATTCACAAAAATGTTATGCTATGATATGCTATGCTATGCTAAAACTAGAAACTGTAATTTTAATGTAGATTATTACGAATCTGAGATGATCTTCAGGATAACAATTTGAACGTCGGAATTAAGATAATTCTGTAATTTAGATCTAAACTGTAGACTAGGTCCAATAAAGGGGCATTTGGGTATATTTTTTAAATATTTAAAACATTGTTTTTCTTAGTGATGGATACCTAAAAAATCGCTTTAACTTTTGCAAGACTTTTGCTTTAAAACTTTAATAAATGTAATTCACATCAATTCTATGCTATGCTATGCTAAAACTAAAAAAATTTTTAAGTTGAGTAATACAGTCTGAAAATGTTTTAAATTATGAAATTGCGAGCTTTGCCGTGAGGTTACGGGTTTCGCTTGTAAGGAAGGTGATGGGTTCGATTCCTGTCTGGCTCGGCAAGTCAGATCCCTAAAAGTAAATATGCTCACTGGGAGTACTGAGTATGGGTTTTACTAGTGCTGGGTTTCCAATCCAGAGTCTGAGTTCGATTCTCGTTCAAATTAAAAAATTCAGCTTACAATTAGAAAGTCAATTAAGAAATTCTGCCATTTAGGTCTAAAATACCATTTAGGACTACGCCCAATATAGGGGCATTGGGCTGTCTAGGTTTGTCTCTCACTCTCTTCCCGTCCTGTCACTTTATCTCCCAACCATACCTTATTCTTGCCTCTCGAAACGAAACCTTGTCTACCATTACTGAAATAAAAATAAAACGGGAAAGAACGACCCCGTTGTCGGCATTGCCACCACCACCAATTGTTGTGTAGTGTTTATAAATGGAAACGGCAGGCAATGAAGTTACTGTGAAAGTGGGCATTCTTGAATTGCGTAACGCTACGCTTTTTTTTGACAACTCTTTTTTAAGAAAGAAAACTGATGCAAAATTTTGAGTTTTCTTGCAAATATTTTTTTAAATATCAACAAAAAAATGTTCCAATGTCATTTGCGTTACGTAATGAACGAACAACCCCCAAAAATACAGATTTTTTTTTCGGAAACGAGATACGAGAGGGCCTGGAAGCAGCAGCATGCTGGCAGTAACTATGATGATCACACACATGCCTCTGCGAGCTTGACAGAGAGGGGGGAAGTGGAGCGATGGAGGGACGCAAACTGAGAAATGAATAATTTCAAGAACAACTTCCTTCCGCTGGAGAACGTCCCGCGGGCGGGTTGGGTATTTTTAGTTTGTGCAATTTGATTTGTGACGTGTGAGTACGGTTCATCGCGGGTCATCTGTGAAGAACGGTACAAACTTCAGCCAAAATCTATAATTCGCTTCGCATGTTGAAGGCGGTGCTTTTATGGTTTGCATTACTGGATTTCGTCATGTTGATGGTCCACTTTTTCAACAGGATAAGGGAAAATCTCCACGGTATCCTCAAGTAAGCTTCGCTTGGAGTTGTGACGACGAATTATGTCGCTGCATTGAAGACGTTGTGTTGCATTGAAGCTGTCAATCAGAGTTAAGTTTCGGGATTCACATTGAATGTCAGAGATTTTCGGTTTGGGTGTACTGACAGTTTCAAGATTTCTTTCCGCGTCCGTGATTAATGGAACGTCTTCATCTGTTTCCAGATGCAGTTTTCCAGACCCCAAACCTGCTCGAGTTCGGTTACCCCTTTTTTCCTAGCAAGAACCTAGTCAACTCCCGCAGCGCGTGACGTTGATTCATGAGCCTTTCCCGTCGAATCATTACCGCTAAATTAATTGCATCCGGCGCTCGCAGAGTGTATCGCTGCGCTGCTTCTAAGCCCCGTCCAAAAAGTCGGAAGTCTTTTCCCAGGTCAACCACGTGGCAGCGTGGGCACTTTCCCATCGGAAGTGCTGCTGCTGCTGCAGTGTGATGACCGAATTCTCACCACAATATCAGCGGGCCGGATTTATTTTATTATAACTCCCGGAGGGGTGTTTGTGGTGCAACGGAGGGAGAGTGGGGGAACCCACTAATTGCTTCAACACTCGCAAGCGGTAGCGACTTTAACCCGTGGGTTGGAGTTGGAGCGATTGAATTGAGGGAGGGGGCCTCTAGAATGCAGATCGCGTGGAGGTGCCATTTATAGCAGGCCTGATGAGTAGGGGGAGTTGAAATTAATTTCAGCGTCGATCCGTGAAACTGGAATGAAAATATTAAAAGGAATATTTAAGCCGACTCAGCCAACGTTCGTTGGTAGTCAAGTGCAAGCCGTTTTTTTTTCTCTGTTGATTTTGGCATCCAAAAACCATTTTTTTATCGAGGATTGAAGTCATTTGTAACAAAGATTTCAAATCGTGAGTAGAACCCAACTGAGAGGAAAGTGCTGTCAAACGGGCAGTATCAAAGCACAAAATTTTGATAGAATTTTAGTCCCAAAAATACCGACCTCGGAAATCGATACCGTGATCTTCGACTTGTCAGTTCCGCGCCCTTACAGTGTCGGCCACCACGACTTTAAAAAACTCTCACATAAAATCAAGGCCATTTCACTCTCGATCGTCTGCTGTATCTGTAGATCGGTATTTCGAGAGAGGTTTACTCTTTGTTTGATACTGACTCCTCCCAATTCAATTTGAGAGCCTTGCGCTCTCAACTTCCCTCTGTAATTTCAAATAATTTGAAAATCTCGTTTGACAAAAATCCACAAGCTTCCATTCTAAAAAAAAAACGCTCACTCCAAATCTCCCTACACCTCCCTAAGATCGCGCCCGTCTCGGGCCCATTAAATCATCGACCCCCAGCAGATTCCCTGGCGGCGGTGGCGGCGTCGCCGCGATCGGTTCTATTTTTTCCACGATGCATCGCGCGCGCTCAAAGCCCAAAGATCTTTTCCCCTCTGTTTTCATTTGTAACGAGAGCGCGTCTTGGCCCGCGTGCCACGCGCCACCTCCCGTGGAATCCCACGTGTGTCTGGGTGCACTTCCTGCCGCCACTGCTTTACTGAAGGCACTCTTGGCGTGCGCGACCGCGCGCTATATATGGTCTAAAGATAGACTTTTAATACCGAAAAATGTGAAATAAAAATAAATAAACGGCCACGGTTGTGTGAAGAGTTTGGAGCGGCGGATGCACCGCCGATCTTCACGGGTTTTGTGACCGGGAGTCCCCAGGGGTCGCGTGCGCCTGGTCGTGATTCCGAGAGAGATAAATCTTGGTTGGCGCACTAAGACCGGGTGTCATTTCGGAATCGGTGGTACTCGAATTGAATGTTATTTGGTTGAGTTTAGAAGGGGTCGCTAAAAATATCTCGGCGACCCCTCTGATTTTTGGATCTTATAACGGGGATCTACAGGGTATTTCGGGACTTTTGCTGAGTCTGAATCCGTACTGTTTGATTCCTGTTTGAATTCTGTGATCAAGATCAGGATCAGGAAAGAGATTAAGGTGAAATGGGACTTTTTGCAATCATTTTGTTACGATTATTATTTTTTTTTCATTATTCGAAGTACCAATGATAGCTAAACCAAACTGAACACAACTCAATAGTTTGCAATGAATCTCAAGATTACGAGGACTTTAAAAGTAATGCAAAGTATCCCGGTTCCCCTTAATATTGTTCCAGCAAAAACATTTTCACAAAATTATCCTGTATCTTTACGGGATCGATTCGTAGCGCTTTGCGACGTTCTACAAAGTTGTTCCCCCGATCGAAATCTATAATAATCTTGAGGGTGTAGTTATTTGATTGTAGATACCTCAGTTCTGAAATCATCAAGTCCTGCTCCCGGTACTTCTCCCAATCGGGATCCACCCGAAAATCAATCGCCCTAACGTGCTCCGACTCCTAGTGACTCCACCGAAAAAAAAGAACCCCATCAACCTGGTGAAATCTCTTCATTCATAAAACCGCGCCGACACACGCGTGCAGGTATGCGCACCCGGGACACCCATCTAATTGCCACGTGAGTCGAATTCCATTCCGCGGTCGCTCGCTCGCGGGCCATTATTTTCGTATTATTGTAACGGATTTTTTCTCTCTACCTCTGTTGCGGCCGCAGGTTCCCCGGGGCTTTCACTGTGTGCCAGGCAACACTTTTTGTTGCCACGGGTTGTCCACGGCACTTGAATGCGTAACGACGACGACCCTCTCGCGGAATCCGGTTGGTTCGGGCCCCGTCCAGCGGAACTCGCCTCCAATCTTATTACCGCAAACTGCGAATAAATTACCCCGAATGTGTGTGTGTGTGTGAGGTTCCACCATCGCGCATCACACACTCGCTGTTGTCCGAAGAGGAAGTATTAATTTACGACGTGCCGGTCGCGGCCATCCGAGTTCTGGAAGCATCTGCGATGCTCTGAACTCCCATGAGACCTCCCGCATCACATTTCACGCGCCGTGCGCGCTAATATGGATTTGTGAGCGTGTGTGTGTAACAGCAAAAAAAAGTTCCATAACCTCAAACTCACATTCATTCAACTTTGTGCGAACCCTCTCTGGTATGACTCTGCGAGTAAGCCGGAAGAGATCCTTACGGACCAGCAGCAGCAGCAGCAGCAGCGGAGAAGCACTTGATCTGCCCAGCTTCACTCGATGTGCGTACTGTGCCGCGAATGAATTATTAAATAACCTTATTTTTATACCCATATACGGAATTCTCCCAGCTGTCCCACCTCAAGCATTTTCGAGCAAAAATGAGCAACGTCAAATAAAGAATCTCTGACGAAATTGTTTTATCGCTGTCAGTTGTACTGACATCCAATATCGGAAATCTGTTCGCCATTCTTGCAGTTCACATGTACGGTCAACTACGTCACTAATACAGATTTACCAGATAGATATTGAAAATAGGGACCTACATAGGGAAATGAAATGTTCTGGGAGAAATTTCAAACACTCAAAGTCATGCAAATTTAAGGTTGAAAAACTTGTAGTTTTTCTTTGGTGCTGGCACTTTTCTTGTACCGAACAAGCACAAATATAACAAAAACTATCAGATTATTATCAACAACAGTTTTACAATACTTTTGATTGTTATAAGTCTCGTTTTTTTGCCAAAATGATTTTAAGTTGATTCCGACCTTGTTCTTACATGACCTTGTTGCTCGATTGGAACCCCGATTTGACAGTTCGATTGGAACCCTGAGAGTGACATTTCGCCTCTCCATATAGGCTCTCTAATTGAAAAATGTTCCAACAGCGTGCTCAACTCTTTGAAGAAGGTGGAGCAATAATATGGACGCTTTGAAAATTACGTCATTTGTGGACACCCCCTGACAAAATTTAGAACAATTTCCTGAGGATGTTGGGGCAGTCGCCCCATGTTGCCCCACCCTGTGCACGCTACACAGCTAAAAAAGTAGTAATCCAGCTTCGTGTAAAAGGCCTGGGTGTAAAATAAATATTGCATTATTTATGCAATTTTGTGTGATTTTACAGCCTGCAATATGTAACCCATCAGTATGGGAAACCTACTTGACCGAAATGTCAAGCTCATATTTGCGTTTATCCTTTCAGCTTTTCATAGGTCTGATGGCCGAGTTGGCTAAGGCGCCAGCCCTTACTGTTGGTGCTGGGTTTGAATCTCGTCGGTTGCAACTTTTTTTTTGTGTTTGCAAAAATTGTACATGCAGTGTAATATTAAGTGTTTATTTTGACGAATGTGATGTGCATGCTTTTGCATGCGATTTTACCATCGGATTTTTTGCTGTGTAATGGGAATAGGTCGAAAAGCTTAGTGTGATGAAAATGGATATATTTCCCTTATATTGCAAAAAATTCAATATTTTTAATTTTTACTGGATACAATTTGAAAACCTATTCCTATCAGTTTTTTTTAAGTTTCGCACGTGTATGGCGATTGTCCACGATCCATACAAAAAAGTATTTTTATATGGACAATTATCCACGAAATTTTTAAAATTCCCAAAAAGTGTCCACGTGGTTTATGGATGGTCCCTAATCCGGTATCTATGTGTCGTCAAATCTGAAAAAAAAATGTTTTCGAAATCGTCAATATTTTTATGGATTTTGCGTTGAATGTTTTCAAAATGGACAACATTGTTTCCAATGTTGGAACATTTCGACGATTTTGGGAACAGGTTTTCTATCCATGTAAAACAAACTTGCGAATCTAAACAACACTATTTTACATTTTCACAAAAAAAAACCGGAATAAAAACATCCGTCATGCACTAGAGCTCAAAAGTTCGCTCTTTTGGTCCACTAAACCGAATAAAAAATTAACTTAATCGAATCGGGGTTGAAGTTTGTCAAAATCCAGCAGAAAACCCCTTCTCCAAAATTTAAAAAAAAATCGCATTTTTTGTGAAAACCTGATAAAGTTAAAACCTTGTTGGAATCTGGGATTCACTGCATAAGTGCTGATAGAGTGTAGATAACCTACAACTTTGTCAAAAACGCCAAATCGATAAACAGTTCAAATTTTAAGATTTTTTTGAATTTGTAGACAAAAAACGAGTATGGAGACTTGAAATGAATGGAAAATATTATTTAAAAATCTTTTGAATAGAAGTATAATCCATTTTACATTCTAAACAATACCAAAATTATATGATTCCGTAGCACCAATTGTATCTTATCACATCAATGCGTTTGATCAAACAGAGAATCCTACAGCGACAGTTGGGCAGCGCCATACGAGAGATTAAATAACACGATCTGGTAGTATAAAGGTACTGTGAAAGGACACAGAGGATAAATCCCGAGATTGGCGAGAGCATTGTTCTCATGGGTTCATTTTCACATATCTAACTGCGCCACCAAAGTTCGATGACTATGAGATGGTCATTTCGCAATATAAGCCACTCAATGGGATGAACTGTTTCAATAAACAAATGAACACAATTTCGTGGTAGTTCACCCGCGAGAGGTTTATTCATCCATTTAATATTGGTAGAGCTATTCTCTCGGCTTTCTACTGTGGGTGATAAGAAACATGGATTTATATGTTTCCAATACATGCACAGATTCCCAAGAATCATGGATATGCCTTATTTTCTTAGCAGTCGAGCACTCTGACTCCCCCATTTCTGACAATCAATTCTACCACCTGCAAATAGCAGTGGAATAGTAACTATCCTATGATTCCAGAGAACCCAATGAATCTTGAGATAACAATGCATTCACATAAGAATTCAAGAAATCCTGAGAATACCATATATCCCAAATATACCAAGATTCCCATGAATCCCTAGTAGCAACCAACCAAGAGCATGCCATATCTCCATAACCAGTCGGACACTCGTGCCTGCTGCACCGGGTTCAGTTCTTCACTGCACCCTCCGTAGACTGCACGCGACTCAATCTTCATTACAATTACCCGGCGAGTCTAGTTGAATCCTTGAAGCACCACCGTACTCCAAGCCAACGGGGAGCGCTTCTCTTTTCGTCGGTTCTTCCCCATTGTGTTGAGGAATATTAATTTCAGAAAATCCTCGCCAACTCGGGACAGGGAACCCCGGAAGCAGGACCCCCCCCCCCCTCTTCCCCAACAACCCTCCCCATGGCCATTCAAAAATGTGTCTCCGCGAGATAACGTCATGATTCGAAATCCGGACACTTAGTAGCATATCATTTTTGTTATACCTGACAAAAAATCATGTAATAAGTTGGAAATGAAGAAATATCATTAGGATGCAGTATTAACAGTCAGTTTTAAGAGAATGGATGCAAAATATGACTATTCTAACCATTGTCATCAGAGTTTGCAAATTAAAATGACTTGTTGTGCTTCGAATCCCGGACACTGATAAAAGCTGATTCGAAATCCGGACACTTTTGCTTCGAATTCCGGACACTCGATTTTGCTAATGAATCGCACAAATTTGGACTGAAATGTTAGTCAATGGAATTCTTTAGGTCTCAAATAAGCTGTTAACATCAAAACAATCGATATTTTATATAAAAATTTGCTTGAATTTAAGGAAATCAAAACCAAAAAATTCTGCTTTGCCTTCCCGGTGCTTCAGACGCCTAGGAAATATTTCACGTGAAATGTTTCGCATTTTTTGGTAATCTTTTATTTTATTTAACTGTTTTGACATTAACTAAAGCGTTCAAACAAACTTTAAATGAAAGTTGATGTTAGAATTCATCAAATAACTTATTTTTGACATTTATAATGCGAACTTATATCCAAATAATTGATAAAACAAGATGAGGTGTCCGGGTTTCGAAGCGTCCGGGAATTCGAATCATGACGTTATACCGGGCTCTTTATAAGGTACGGCGGGTGACACTGGGTGTTGTTGGCTTTGTTATGCTGACGCGTTGTTCCCATACAGTCGGGGATTGATACAGTGAGGACGCGCGACGAGTACGCTGCAGCCTGGTGTGTGTGTGTGTGTGCTGTGTCTGGGGATTGTCTAGATCAGCACAAATTGGAACACATGCTTGGCGCACACGTAGATAACCAAGCCTCAGCCAGAGTACGCTGTATGTTCCGGTGCTGCAGTGCAGCGAAGAGGGTAGGTTAGGAGATTTGCACCAGACAAAGTGATGACCTCTTCTCGCCACCATACCCGATGGCTGGTAGACACACAAGGACTCGACGACTATGTAGACGTCGGAGAAGGGAGAGCGAGTTGGGAAAAGTGCATTTTAGAACGACGACGACGGCTGGGCTGGGAGTGATTAATGGATTTTTTCTTCCCAAGCTCCGCGTGGCCTGTCCTGCTTGGTCCTCTGGACGACGACGATGATGGTAGCCGTCTGCTGCACTTCTCGTTGAGAGACTGCACATGCAGCGAATGCAAAAAAAGGGTTCATGATTGAACTTGAATCCCTCCGTTTTGGAGTGCATTGCTGCATCGGGGTGTCTGTGCTGGGCTTTGTTTTGCATTAAAATGTATTACACGTGAATTCCATCACAAACTTTAATCTAGGGCAGAACGTGGTGGAGAGTGCAGTATTGAAGTACAGTGTCTGCATTTAGTATACATTAGGGATGGTTTGACGTGGTGGAGAAGGAGCGAACTTTGCACTTACGAAACGTCGAAATTGGGCACCAGGGCTTGAAGAGTTATGGAGTCTGTAATCGTTGAATCCGACAAAATTGAACAAGTTTTGTCTTAGTTAAGATACGTTGTTAGTTGAAGATTGCATTGTTGAAGATTTGTATACTATCATACAAAGGTTACATTGAATCCTGATATCATAAGAATTATATGATTCTAGATCTTAAGATCTGACGATTCTCACGAGTTCAATTGCGATCCTGGGTGGTCTTTTCGTGCACCTTGCAACGTATTCCACGTACATCGCCTTCACGGAATCCATCCCGGTTTACTTTCTCGTTCTGCGAAGTAATCGATACTCTGCAACGTCCTCTGTGCCATAGGAGCCAGCCGTTGCGCACACTAACCCAAATAGTTGCACGTTGCAAGTCACGGTCGTCATCTCGTCTACGCGACAAATTATTTTAATTTCATGCAAATGCAAATTCCTGTAATACTCAACGATGCCTTTTCTAGCCAGCGAATCGATTGCTCGAGCTCCGCCGCCCTCAGTTGAGACCTCTTAGCTTCGACGACGACGACGACGACGACGTCGTCTTGGTAGATCTAGTTCGCGGAAATGCATAGGCGGTCCTACACCTACCCGGTCGGGACTCACTTCTTCGGGGAAATCGGAGCGCAGCGAAAAAAGCTCGTCGCGTTACTTTTTATGGAGGGCTTCTCTGTGTGGTCACCACGTCGACAAACAAACCCATTTATGTACTGTACACACAAACACATGAATGTGTGGGTGGTTATCTCCGCTATCAGTTCAAGTTTACCAACACCATAAATCACCGTGCTCCCTGTGGAGAAGGGCTCTGGAGTCCTTGTCTCACAGGAGGATTCTCTATTTGCTCTCTGAACACCACGCTTTAAGGAGAGACGGGAACTCACGATCCTTGGGATGGCACTTCCGTATGGGAAGAGTAACGGGAAGAGGACAGTGGCGTACGGATTCGGCGAATCTTGAAGATTGTTGTAATTATATGGATCGAAGGGTAAGATTATGGTTCTTATGAATCTTTTTCTTATGAATTTTCTAGATCCAAAGGATCATATGAATCTTATAATGTTCCGTATTTTGATCGAATGAATCTCACGAAGCTTCAAAATCTTCTTGTACATATACATGAGTTTGAGGACCTTTATGTAATATTAATCTGTGAGAACTTATTGATCATGCAAATCTTATGAATCTTTAGAATTTTACACATTATCTGGATCTAATAGATTCAATCTCATAAATGAGCAGTTCTCTTCGAAATCGGCCGATTTTGACCATTTTTATTTTTTGCATTTTTTATTTGGCTCAAACTTTGTGGGGGCTTTCCCTATGACTAAAGAAGCTATTTTGTGTCATTGGTTCACCCATACAAGTCTCCATACAATTTTGGCAGCTGTCGATACAAACATGGTACGTAAACATTCAAACAGCTGTAACTTTTGAGTGAATTTTCTGATCAAATTGGTTTCTTCGGCAAAGTTGTAGGTATTGTTGAGGACTATTGAGAACATAATAGGTACACGGAAAAAAATTGTCGATTTTTTTATTAACTTATTTTCACATAATCTTTATTTCCCAAGATACGTATTTGTTTGATTTTCGAGATTTTTTGATATATTTTAGGGGACAAAAATCCGCAACTTTTGAGCCACAGAGAAGTATGGCCTTGAGCCAAATTGAAAAATACAAATAAAATCCATTTCCAGTTTTGATAGAGAATTGCTCAAATCTACCAGATCTGGTAAATCTTAGGATTCTTATTTTTCTTTTAAGATCTCAACATTTTGTTTCCTACGAACCTCTTCCAGCTTAAATATGTTAAACAAATCTTTAAGATAAAAACTACATGAATCTTCAAGATTTTCTGAATCTTAAAAATCAGCTAGATCTTCTAGGACTAACGGATTAAGGAATCTTATGAATCTTATGAATCACGTAATCCTATATTATATTATAAATTAATCGGATTCAACGAATCTTATGAATCTTCTAGCTCAAAAGGTTCAACAAAGCTTATACATCTGTCAATGTCTCTATCAAATATATCTAATAAACATTATGAAGGATATAGATACCTCAGATCAAATTGATCTAATGAATCTTGTTAATCTTATGGATATACTAGATCAAATAGATCCAAAGAATTTTATTTTCTTAACGAATTTGGTAGATTTTGGTAGAATTTCTTTTTTGGCTAGAATCTGAGGTACTTTTAAGATTCAAAGGACCCAATGGATCTTAAGAAGTTTGTTAATTTTCTAGATCAAATATATGTTATGATGCTTTCAAACCATATAAATCATCAATATCAAGTGAATCTTACCTAGATCTAACAATACTTTCGAATCTTATTATTCTTCTTAATCACATAAATTCAAAAAAATTATGAATATTCCAGATATGTAGAACTAATTCATATGAATCTCTTATATTGTATATACCTTAACAAGCTTATGAATGCTGTTAATCTTCTAGATCAATTGTATCTTATGAAGCTGATTCAATCATGAGCAATTCCAGCTCAAATCAAGATTTTTTCTGGTACTTTTGTACCCGACCCTCTCCGATTTCAATGAAACTTTGTAGACATGTTATCCTAGGCTTATATAAGCCATTTTGTGTGATTGGATGTATGGGCAAACAGATTTAAGCTTAAATACATTTCTCATAACTGAAAATAAAATATTTTTTCAGACTGGTAGGAACCTGAATAATAAATAAGCATACGCAAATATTAAAGCGAGTCAAATTAAAAAGCTATCAAAGGTAAACTTATGGGAAATTGGACGAGCTTTCCGGTAAAAATATTTTCGAGACTGAAAAATCAAGTCTGTCATATAGAAATTGCTAAAAACTACCAAAAAACCTATTTTTCGACATTTTAATTTTTTTAAACCGCTTTATCTGCCCAAGGATTGGACATAGGATTATGGTCAATATGGAGACTTTTATGTAAAATTGTCAGGAGAGTCGATTCCCACTATCGGTTTTTACAAAATAACGTTTAGATCATTTTTCCAAAAAACAGTTTTATTAAATGATACTTGTATTTTTTTAGGAAAGACATACTAGGCTGCAATTTTCATCAGTCTTTTTGTAACATCTCAGGCTATCTCCTAAAAAATTTCGAACGAAAAAAAATCGTGACATCACCTTAAAATTTGACTCTTTCACTTAAAAATCAAAAAATCTCATAAAAGCGGCGTGTATTTTTATTTCTGTGTATTTTTTTTTTTTTTTTTTCAAAAAGCCCGTCCAATTTCCTACAAGTTTGTCTTTGAACATTTTTTGATACGATGCAACGGCTTCGAGGTAGTGTAATTTTTAAATTGCAAAATATAAAAATATTTTAATAACTAACGCCATTCTCAAATGTTATTTTCGAGTACTATCAGCTACACATACACAAAAATGGCTTAGATAGGCCTAGGATACATGTCTACAAAGTTTCATTGAAATCGGAGAGGGTCGGGTACAGAAGTACCAGAAAAATTCCTGATTCGAGCTGGAATTGCTCTCATAAACCATCCAAATCTAATGGATCCAACCAAGATCCAACAAATCTTAGGAATCTTAGGAATCTTAGGAATCATATGAATCTTATGAATCTTCAGAGTAAATACGAATCTTACTAATTTTAAGAATCTTCGAGATCCAGATCAAATCTTAGCTTATCTTATCTTATCATCAAAATCTAGTATCCCAAGAATCTTATAAATCGTATAAATTACATGCGAACACAGCTAAAAAAGTAGTTATCCAGCTGCGTGTAAAAGGCCTGGGTGTAAAATAAATTTTGCACTATTTTCTGAAGTTCTGTGTAATATTACACCCTGAAATATGTAGCCCATCAGTATGGGGAACCGACATGACCCAAATAGGGACGTGGCGTTACATCGTGCTGCCATCCGTTTTTTTGAAGTGCAAGAGTGGAAAAGTGCTGAGTCATCGTCTAAAAATAGACGGCGTCCTATCTCGCCCAGCAAAATGAAGTCGATAAAGTAGTTGGTTTCGATGGAGAAAAAATGGAAAACGTGGTCTAAAAATAGCGACGCCATCCTCCTATGTCAAGCTCATATATGCGTTTATCCATTCAGCTTTACATCGGTCTAATGACCGAGTGGGCTAAGGCGCCAGCCCTTACTGTTGGTGCTGGGTTTGAGTCCCGTCGGTTGCAACTTTTTTTGTGTTTGCAAAAATTGTACATGCAGTGTGTAATATTAAGCGTTTATTTTGACGAAGGTGATGTGCATGCTTTTGCATGCGATTTTACCATCGGATTTTTTGCTGTGAAGTTTATTTATCTTCAAAATCTTCTATATTAAATGGACGCAACGAATCTTATGCATCTAAAACATCTTATATATCTTCTTGATCATATAGATCTTCCGAACCTTAGGAGTCATTTAAACCTTTTAGATCTTATGGATATTGTAAATCTCGAGATTCTTACTAACCTTATCAATGAATCTTTTCCCAAAACCCGCCGCCGCTGGCTAACCGAACCAGAAACATTTCCCCCGATCAATAATGGCATCTTTCGCGCGCGTCTTTTCCGTTCCCCACACCCGGAAGACCGTTTCCCAAAGAGGCTTTTCCTAAGGAGCACTTCCTCCTTTTTATCCTTGTAATAACCATCCCGAGAAGCAATCAGGCGCGCCTGACAGTAAAAGTTTCGCATCACTACTCTCCAACACTCGGCTAGTGCAAATAATTATTACATCTTCGCCCCCCTCCCTTGCCCCCCCTTCCAACCACTCTGGCAATCACCTCATTTTTCCTCGTAATTGTATCATAAATCGTGTCGCCAGCAAATTGACGGAAAAGTTTTCCACCCCACCCTCCCTCCCCCGTCTTGGGCGATTGGTTTCCTACGACTTGTGGCGGAGAAGAGTGGGGGGGGGGGGGGGGAGCATTCGTCTTCATTACGGGGACGCGTACTGAGTGTGCTATACAACATCATCATCGTGGGTGGTGGAAAGTACGACGTGTCTAGCAAATCTAATTTAAGAAGGTCCTTTGGACACCCACCGACGACGAAGAAGGACTTTTTCCGGATAGCGAAAGGATGCAGTAATGTTGCAGGATGTTGGCAGAGCTTTGCTCAAAGTGAATAAATGTTATAGATTATTTACATGTTTGGACTACAATTTCTCGGAAATTTTCAATTGTAAATTATTAGATGTCGAAGCTTGTTGATTTTGTGTTGCTAGGTTGTTGCACAATGAACATTTTTCAAGTTATTTTCCATTAAAAAATATCTTTTTTGTAGTATTTTCAACATCTTTAACATGTTCTTTCTCCGTAAAGAAGCAAATATGCAAATAAGTTACAAACAAGTTACATGTTACATTTTTTTGTTTGTTGTTCAACAAGCTGAACTTATGTTGCAAGAATGTTTCACATATCTCAACTTGTTGCAGGATGGTACTGGTACTTAAAATGTTGCAACGCAATACTTTTATCTATTTATCGTATTGATCGTGAGACTCGTTCGAATTTGCTAAAGAATGTTGTAAAAGGATGTTTCAATGACTGGTTTGTAACAAAATGTTTTTGCCACTTCCTTAAAACATCATCCAAATCTCTTCATCTTAAGCTTGTGTCCTTCTTCAAGCCAAGGAAGGACGAAAATTCCGGCGTGCCGACTTCTTCGTAACACAACAAAACCGCCATCAACCGGCAGCCATATTGCCTCGGGGTAGCATTGCTGATGTTGACGGCTGAAGGAGCCGAAAATCCTTTTTCAATTGATGTTTTTTTTTGTTGGTCCTGCAGTGGGGTGGCCTTCCCGGCTCTCTAGTCGATGACAGGCCAGGACAAGAAGTAAATCGAATAAAGTTCGATGGTTTTTTTTTTCGTCTTCCTCTTTTGCTGGCGAGAGGACTCTGACAAGTTTTGGTTCTTTTAGAGTGGGTGGAAGTGAAAAACAACCCCCTTTCACCTCCCACTCTTGGCACACACACACACAGAAGTATCAATGTGGTTGTGTAAATGTCACTGGCACCGTTGAGAAGAAGGGTTGCAATTAGGAAGTTGTTTTATGTTGTTAGGGTGGGGTTTTCGAGCCTCCTTTAATGATCTGTGAATCTAGTCTTCTGTTCTGTCTGCGGTTTCGGATTTTCCTGAATGAAAACAGAGCAAAACGTATGGAAGGTACTTGTTTGGGTGTGGGGAGTTCTAGGAAAATGGGTTTCAAGATGTTAGCTTTTTTGGTCAGGTTCGGGAGTGTGGGAGGGGTTTGGCTTTTGGTAAAGATCATCTTTTCGAGCGGGTGGGAAAGTCTGCCTCACAAAAGAAGGTCAAGGTTCGTGGAAGCTTCGGAGTTTTGCGTTATTTACAACGGTGTTTTCCTAGGCAAAGTTCAACTGTATCTCCGGCTGTTTGGTTTCCGCTGCCTACATGGGAGCAGAAACTGATGAAAAGTCATGAGAGGAATTTATCTTTCTTAGAATTTTATAGGTTGGCAAATTTCCTAGATGTGAAGATGGATTGTTTTATCTCCACCAGTGTCAATCCCCAGTAAAATCGAGTTGTCTCAATAAACTAGTTAAACGTAATATAGCAAAAATCAAAGATATCAAAATTTATCTAACTCTCGATAATCAAATCTTGTTCATTCAACTAAATTTTCCTCTTTTTTCTGTCTCATTCCAGGTAAACATCGATTCGATTAAATTAATACCACAAAGACTGTTGGTTACATCCGTCGCTGCTGAAACTAATCATAAGTACTTTTTATATAAACTTTGAACTGCTTTTTTTTGTCACATGTATTTTTAAAAACTACTGAAAATAATATTATATTTATTGTGTTAGAAAAGTTATCAAATTTTCATTTTTAGTGAAAATATTTAATGTAACAAGCATTGAACAATGCAAAATGAGATTGCAGAACTCGAATTTTATGTAAAAGTGAGAAAAAATTAGATAATAATCACAGGCTGGAGATTTATGTAAAAGTGGCAAAAATTAAAAATATTTTTAAATTTTTGACTAAATTTGCCAAAGTTACTGTAAATCTTCGAAAAATTGAACTTCGTATGATCGAAACTGAGGAAAACTCGAATTTGTTTCAGAACGATACAAGTTATTTCAACATTATATGGTTCCAAAATATTACCGTAAATAGTTTATTTCGGAAAATTATCGGCGGTTTTCTCTGATGATGATTAATAGTTCGTAGATTACGAGATAAAATGTGGGTCATTCCAGGTCAACTGAGTACACTTTTGGACTCGACCTTTACCGATTTCGACCAAACTTGGAGGGAACGTTCATCTATCGATAGCTGTCAGAAATCCTAAGTTTGAAGCTGTTTGAACCATCCCTCTTTTTTATAACCGCCCTCTTTTTTGACGATTTTCTAAAAAAACTTTTTTTATTTTTACTCATAACTTTGCAACTGTTTGAGCAAAAGACTTTCTACAGGTTGCATTTTATACACTGAAATAAAAAAAAGTACCAGACTCCTAAATTCTAGGAATTTTGCCACCTTTTTTTATTTAGTAATTGGGTTTTTTGGATTACTTAATAAGAAAAGGAGGCAAAATTCCTGGAATTTAGGAATTTGATACTTTTTTTTATTTCAGTGTAGAAAATTGTCCAATTCGATAAAAATAAAATTTTAACCTTTAAATGCCCCCTTATATTATATTTAACGTTTAAGTTCGATAAATCACTTTTGATCAATTCCCTATATTTTTTTTTATTTTATAACCATCGTGTTCCCCGGACAATTTTACATAATAATCAATGTAAACCTCAAACTAAAATGAACTATTGGCGAGAAAAAGCGATTTTACTGAGAAAAGTTTGAATTTGCGCAACACTCGGAAGTACATGGTATACTTTTCAACAAAAAGGGTGGATTCCCGTATAGTTCGGTTCTTATATGTGGGAAATTTATTTCGGATTTGAATTTGTAGTACAGAGTGCTGCGCAAAATCGAACTTATTTCAGTAAAATCGCTGTGTTTCGCCAATAGTTCATTTTAGTTTGAGGCTTACATTGATTATTATGTAAAATTGCCAGGGGAACAACATGGTGATGAAAAAATATAAGGAATTGGTCAAAAGTGAATATTTAAACTTAAATCGTTAAAATATAATATAAGGGGGCATTTAAAGGTTAACATTTGATTTTTATCGAATTCCTTGAACAATTTTCTTTAAATTGAAACCTGTAGAAAGTCTTTTGCTCAAATAGTTGCACAGTTATTATTAAAAGAAAAAAAAAATAGAAAATCGCCAAAAATAGGGCTTTGCCAAAAATAGAGGGTGGTCCAATCTCCTCCAAACGTGAGATTTCTGATAACTATCGATAGATTAACGTTGCCTCCAAGTTTGGTCCAAATCGGTGAAGGTCGAATCCAAAAGTGTACTCAGTTGACCTGGAATGACCAATTTCTTTTGAGATTTTGAAAAAGGCCAAAATTTCTAATACAGGAGCTGTTCTATAACACCTTAAACGTGAACCACCCTTATTTTTCAAAAAATGCTTTCTTCTATTTCGACAACAATTTCAATGTCACCAAGTTTAGTTTAGTTTAGTTGATAATTTTTCAAGGATTTCAATTTTTTGTTTTTTTTTATCGTAAAAATAATTAAAAAAAATGTTTACTCTTATGTTATCAAATCTAGATTTTTGTGTGATTTTGACTTGGAATAGTTTACAGACATTTGAGCCAAACTGTACAAAGTTTATTATTTTGCCTTCCTAGGACTATTCTAATTTTTACCAACTTTTCCGGTTTGATCTCGGTAGGCTTTAATCGATCCGGTTTGAAGTCCCGTTAGAACGCTTTTGAATCCATCATGCGACAGATCAACACCATCTTAAAATGGAATGCCTGGCAACCCTGTCTCATGTTATGACTATTTTAGTAATATTTATGTCATTTTTTTGAAGCCTGATCTCACTTTTCTGTGTGTAAAGAATATCCGGGTCTACCATTCGACCTATCGTTGGTAAGCAACCCTGTCTCATGTTATGGTCATATTGATATATTTTCTGAAAAAAGTTATAAATTAAAATTAAAATAATTTCATGGTGAATTAAGTTAGATTTTCTATGTTGAAGTTAAAACTGTGAGCTTCAACCCTGCATCCCGTAATCGAATTTAGCAAATATCGCCCTAGTATTGGTGAATCGTTTCCTTTTTTTTCTCCTACCGAGAAGTGTGCTCTTTTTCCCCCTATCCCATCGCCCGGATCGGACTCAGCTCAGGGTCGTCCTGTGACTTGCACTTACACCGCCGGAGTCTCGCTCCGGCACCCGTTCCCATAAATCATCTTCATGGACAGCCCCAAAACACCCCCCGGTTTCCGTCCAATTTTGCGTCGAGGGGTCACACCCAAACAACAACAACACACACATACACACACTCTCAAACACGCCGATGTTAGTGCTTAGTTTTCCTCCCAGTTCGGTTACAACTTTTGCGAACATGTGTGTGTGTGTGTGTGTCGTAAGGGCTTATGTAACGATTGACAAGAAGAAGAAGAAATGCTCCGAAAAGAAAACATGCCCCCTCTGTTTGAAGGGAGGAACGAAAGAGAAGTCAAATTCGATTAGGGTGGTGGTGAAAAGGACATTCCTGCACTCTGTTTGTACACTGATAACGGGCACTACTACAAATGTGGGTTTGTGGACACAGAAGGAAAAGAGAGAAAGTGCCTTTGCTAGTGTGCGTGCTACTGATAACAGCACCAACAATAACAGAGAGAAAGGGAGAGGGAGATCTTCTCGCTCGCACACACTAGAAGCGATGATCCAGACGGGAGAGTTACAAGAATGTTGTTGTAACTTTCCTCCCGTCACAAGGTTTGAGACTGTAAGTGTGAGTGATTTTGTTGGAAAAAGTGGCTGGAAATAAAAATGAATTATTGAACAGTGAAGAAATTTCGGGCACGACCAGCAAAAAGGGAGCGAATTAATAAAACAGTAGCAGAATCATACTTTGCACGACGTATGCAAGGAAATATTTGCCTCCCGAAAAGATCTTGCGTGAAACGATTGCGAGTCCGCGGATCCCCGATATGGAAAACACATTCCTGGAACGGAAATAAATTCCAGCAGCATGTTGGTGGTGCTAGCATGAGTGTTAATATTTTATGTCATTGTTTTTTTTTTCGGTGACGATTTGCAACTTCCCCAGGGAAGGGATCGCGAAAGGATTCTCTCAGGCATTTGGCGGAAAATGGATGGCAAAATTTGCATTGAGGCAATTAGCATATTTATTGGACGAATTGTTGTAAGCACCAAATGCCATTTCAGCTGAGTTTGAACCGTTATTTTGGCAAGATTGAACGTTTATTGTACAGTAACAAGACATTTAGAAGATTTTTTATTATCAAAATGTGCTTAGGACATGACAAATATTTTGTCTTTTTCCTTCAAAAATATTTAGAAAAGTCAGAGATAAAAAACATAAATTGATGCCAAAATTTAATTGTTTCATCGAAAAAATAAGAGTAGGCAATTCTAAACAGATTCAAACATACTTTGTAATTGTAAAATTACGTTGAAAAGTATGAGAAGTCTTGTATCAGGCTAAATGGATCTTGTGAATGGAGCTTTTCCATTCGAGCAGTTTTTGCTTTTTTCTACAATGTATTGCTTATGGGGGAACTGTCATTTCTACCACTCGAATCGGGTGCTCCATTGCTGAAAATCTTTCAAACTTTAATCAGTATTACAACATTAAGGATGCCTCAAATTTGAATAAAGATTTTTTTGGCCTTTTTTACTCTGCAACAAATAATATTTGCTAATTTTCATTTTTATTTAAAAAATACAGTCTTAAGTACTTTTAATATTCACAACAAAAAAGTGGACTTTTAAAATTTTTCTAGATGATCACATTCGGGAAATTGGAAAAGTCGGGAAAAAGAAAAAAAGAAGGCAATTTGCCAATTTTAGATTTTTTGTCATATGTTCGAGCTTTTTAAGAATTATAAAACACGTTGTACAATTTATAAATCAATTATTAGTTAGTTTTAAGCATTTATCTTTAAATTTTTTAATTTTATTTCTTTTGCGTATAAAAAGGTTATGTTGATATACATTTTACACAAATTTTCATGATATTTTTTATGAATTGAAAAATGTCTTTTGGACTTTGCTTAACAAAAAAATTAATTAAAAAAATTAAAAGATGTCTACAGCCAACTCAGTAAATCAACACTGATTTATAAAATAAAAAACAAAATTTGAAATGAAACTTGCTCAATTTTTATACGGATTCCTAAAATGTTTGACTTCTTAAAATATAATAATAACTGCATTCAAGTTTAATTTTTTTTATCTAAGTTATTTTATTTATTAAATGAAAATTCAAACATTATGTTCCGTCTGCTGGGGTGACAATGGACAATACAAATTTTTACTGACGTTAATGTAAAGCTTTCAATCATTTATTGAATTCTTCCTTTTTGGAAGTACTTTTTAAATAAGTTTTAAGTTTCTATTTCAACTAAAATTTGATACTTTTATTAATTTATTCGTTTATTTCTGCCTATTTAAGGTTCTGGAAAAGTAGGGAAAAGGTCGTGAATTTGAGTGGCCACCTGAAATGTTTTTTTTTATTCGTTGGATTTCATGGTTTCTAGTTTATTACACTTCTATTTCCATTGCATTTTTTTTTGTTTTTGAAATAATATTTTTTTGAGCCCTGATTATCGGGGATTTTTTGTAGGGGGCGAAATAAACTATAATAGTAGTTTATGCAACAAGTTGCAAAAAGAGGATTTTTTCGGCACGAGTCGTAAATTTATCCAACGAGGTTCACCGAGTTGGATAAATACGAAGAGTGCTGAAAAAATCAAGTTTTGCAACGAGTTCCATACAACATATTTGCAATTCCAAAAAACACACACTGAGTGAAATTTTATGTCAAATTTTCATGTATTTTCTCAATAAATCGTTTAAATCAAAAAAATGTTGAAAAGTATTACTTTTAAAATATTTTAAAGTATTTTAAAATGTTGAAAAGTATTACTTTTCGAAACAAGTGCTGAAAAGTTCAATTTTTCAGCACCCATTATTTTGAAAAATGTTGCTATTCGATTCTGTTATTTTTGGTACAGAAAAGTAGGCTATTTCGTCGTTCAAGAATGACAGGAAAAGTAGGTAGTTTCACGACGGAATTGCAAAAAAATGTTTACATCGGCCTAATCCAATCAAATCTTGTTCAATTTTTGTTTTTATGTCTAATTTTGTAATTTTCTGACATAAAATAAAACTTTTGCAATTCCGCCGTGAAACTACTAACTTTTCCTGTCATTTTCGAACGACGAAACAGGCTACTTTTCTCTACCAAAAATTACAGAATTGAATAGTAAGCCTTTTCCAAACAAATACTGAAAAGTTCTACTTTTCAGCACAGAAATAAATGCTGAAAAGTAGAACTTTTCAGCACTTGTTAGGAAAAGTTGTACTTTTCAACATTTTTTTTGATTTAAACGATTCATTGACTCAATGCATGGATATTTGACCCTTCTGTTAAAATGGTGTTTTTCGGAATTGCAAAAATGTTGTAAGTAACTCGTTGCAAAACTTGATTTTTCGCCACTCGTCGTATTTATCCAACTCGGTGAAACTCGTTGGGTAAATGTACGACTCGTGCTGAAAAAATCCTCTTTTGCAACTTGTTGCATAAACTACTGTTGGACACAGATTTCTGTAAAATTTTGCAATAGAATGAACTTGCAATATAAAATTAGGTTTTTTTTTTCAAAGAAATATTTATACTATTATGAAGTATTTTTGTATTTTTTCCGGATAATCGAATCACGAAAATCAAATGTTAGATGCCTTATTTTGGCTCTTGTTTTTCTTTGTGACTAGAAAAAATAAATGGAAAAACAATATTAGTGCAAAAAAACTTTTAATTTAGCCTCATGAACAAGAGAAAAAATTACACATGGTGAATGAATGTAAATCCACAAGTTTTCATGAAAGTTTTTTTTCAGAAAGAAATGAGGTAAAATAGGTTTTTCAAATAGAACAAATTTCAATATTTATTGATTTCCAAATTAAATAATAAATAAATTAAAAAGACTCATTTTTTTCTGTTTCCAAACCAAGCCATATTTTTTTTGTTCAATGTCAACAAAATTATTTGAAATCGAAAAAAAATAAACAAAAAGTTTTCACAGAATGTCCAAAATTCCCACACTTTACATCACACACTCATTCCCCAACAAAACCACACCAAAGCAGGACCAAACCTTAATCCCAGATAGAGATCCCTCTCCCCCTCCTCTCAAAACACCCCCAAACTACCTCTTCCGTAGACCTGTTGCGTTCACTGGCAACACTGTCGAACCTCCGGGGGGACAGCCCGTTTAGCCCATAATTTACGAGCTAATTTTAGCGGGCGCACGTTCACCTTTTGCGGTGGTCCCCAAAACCCACCCCGAACAACACTACCCCTCCCCCGTCGAAAAATCAAAGCATCCCTGAAAAACACTATCGATAAGCCATTATCACCCCTCCCCCCCCTCGACCTCTCTTTCTCGTTTAGGGGAGATGCTGATCATAATGTCGCTACAAATAGCCCGCTCGTAAAATTTGGCCCCGAAAATGTAAATTTGGCACTTCCTTCTTTCGACGACTCTTCCATTGTGTTGGTGGTGGCGACTTCCAGAAATAGCCCAATTTTCTCCCCGTATTCTTGCCGGTTCTTCGTCACCCCCTCCCCAAAAAAAGAAGAGGGTTCATGTTCGATAACGATAATTGTTGTTATTGTTGATTTGGGTCCAGGCGCTCGCTCACGACACGACACATTACACCAGAGCAACAATAGTGTCCAGGAATCACAACAAAAGTGTCTATTGTTGGTGTTTGTGAGATAGTTTTCACTCTTTCTCTTGCATTGACATTTCGTTTTGTGAGAGAACTTTTGATAGCGCCCTTTCGAAAAAGAGAGAGAGAGAGAGCGCGTAGGATGCTGTGTGCAAATCTCTCTCGCAGCATCCTTTACTCACTCTCTCTTATGGATGTGTGTGTGTGCGAAACTAGAAGATCCTACTCTTCCGAGCCCAAGCGAACGGTTGTAATTTAGAGGCTGCCACAAACCAGTGAATGTTGATAACAGTGCCGTTTAACAATTGGTGTGTGTTCTTTTTTGTAACAGAAAAGGTTAGTTTCTAGTAAGTTTTGTAAGAAAATGATCGTTTTGAGTGTTGAAAGTTTGAAAAATTTAAAATTTGGATGCCCCGAAAGCCTACTTCGACGATAGTTCCAAAAAATTACACAAAATTTGATGCAACATTTTCTCCGAGCAAAATCTCACACAGCAAGCGGAAAAGTTGCCCAAAATCTGATCCAAAACGCCCAACCAAACTCATCCAAACCCCGAAAAATCCCCGAATCGCTGCAAACCGTCTGTCGGGGACCAAAATATGTTCCAAAATCCCAGCATCCCTTTGCAAAGTGACATAACCTCAAAGTAGGGTGTAGTGTGTGCAAAACGGCAAAGGCGTGAAGAAAATGCGCAACTACATCTCAAATTGCTCTTTGGGAAAGGCACCACTACTACCACCAGCAGCAGCGCGGCACGAACTTGACTGGTGGTGGCTTCGCCAAAGGATGACGCTCTCAGCATTCTCGGGCTGTGAGAGGGAGAGCGAGTAGGAGAGTGCAAATACATGACTTACTCCAAGTTGCGCTTGTTTCGTGAGAGTGTGTGCAATTTTACGCTTACGGGGAGGAAAAAATCGCGAAAAGTAATGGGACGCTAGTTTTGAAAATTCTTTTCAACAGAAGTAAAAACAACGTTTTTTTCTATAATCTCAAATTACACCCTTTCGGAAAGTTACCAACCTTAAAAGTACCCAAAAAATCATCACACTCACGCACACGCATATTTCCAGCTTCAACATTCCAAAACATAACCAGGTGAAGAGGACAGGTTGGAAAATTTGCCTCCCCGTCCACCCCGCTTCCCTAATTTCGTTATGTCCCTTTTGGGTAAACCACGAGACGATGAAGGCGCGCGCGATGGTTAAAAGGGATCAAAGGTCAAAAAGTTAGGGGCCACACAACCCGGTCGTGTTTGATCTCTGTGCTCTGTACTCTTGTTTGGTTACGTACAAAAATACATAAATTCCTTGGCGTAAGTAGGAACGGTGGAAATTTTTGTGCAAATTTTCTTTTATTTAAAATCGCCTTAAAAATATGTCTTTCACTTTTTTTATTTAACAAACTTTAATATCTGATTAATTATCCCAAATTTAAAAATCCCGGAAATTTTCCCGGTTTCCGGGAATTTTGTGTAGATTCCGGGAATTCCGAAATTTCTTAAAATAGTTTTTATTTATTTTATTTTTCTTGCACCAATGCAATCAAATTGGTTCAAAGTTTTGATGAAATAGTAAAAACTAAAATTTCATTTAAAATTTCCGGACTCCGTGATTTTCAGTAGATTCCGGGAATTTCCAACCATTGGAATTTCTATTAATTTCTTTTATTTTTCTTGCCCCAATGCAAGGACAAAGCAAGGATTATCATTCAAATACTTTTAATGTCGCTTTTGTTACACAAAAGGGAAGCTCGAAATATTGGTTTAAAAAATCAATGATTCGCCTACACAGGTAAAACATTTTAGAAGGTTGATTAATTATTACCTCTTTTATGATGTAATTTTTCCTCAATTTAGAATAAAACTTTTAAAAGTAAAAAAAAATATTGAAAATCAAATTGTAATCTGTTGCCCCAATACTTCAAAATTTATAAGAAGTATAAAGTGCCCCATTTAATTTAAAACAAAAAAAAACAAAATCAAAAAAAAAGATTTGTATAAAAAAACGCCGAAGTTTATGTCCCCCCCCCCCTTCAATTTTTTCCTGAAAAGTCAGGGGGCAAAATAATATTTTTCCAAAAAAAACTGCAAAGCTTCAATGATAATAGAAATCTAATCAACTGAAAAAAAATCTAAAATAAATGTTTCAGCATTTAGCATGTTGGGGCTTGTTTAAAAATGTTTTGAATTTTTAAGAAATTCCAATGTACAGCATCCCAAAAAAATATTTTTCGCAAAAAATAAAATTTTTATCAATATATAGATATTTAGGAAACTAATAATGGCAAAACAAGTGGACAGGTGTACAATGCATTTTAAAACACTTTTTTGATTAAGATGTTGAAACCATGGCTTGTAATTTCAATTTTTATACTTTTATACAGCAATTCCATTTGAAAAGAGCCTGTCCTTTTGCCATAATAGACCTGTATTTTGTTTGGTTTCATTTTCAATCATTTTTTTTCGCGCCAACTGAGACGCAAAGAAAGGTGATGAGCTATTTGGGAAAATAAAAGTTCCAAAATCTAGCTAACCATTGAAATCGTATGAAAAAAAAAGTTTATGTTCGAAAATATTTTATCGGATTCTCGAAAATTTCACATAACATATAAAATGATGTCGAACCGTACGAGATACGATTTTTAAAACTGACGCGCAAAACGGGTGACGAATCGGCAAAAATCAACTTTTTCAACATTTCAGCGATGACCTATACATGTCTGGGTACCAAAATTTTCGTAATTGAGAGACGCAACTTTTGGTACCATAACATCTATAGGTCATCGCTGAAATTTTAAAGTTATCGCAGTTTTAGTGGAAAAAGTTGATTTTTTGCCGATTTCGTCATTTTCCCGTTTTGCGCGTGGCGCGTCGAAAAACGCAGTTTTTTTTTTCAAAAAATCATATCTCGGAAACGTACGGTTCGACATCGCCAATTTTTTGATATGTTATGTGAAATTTTCCGAGGAATCCGATAAAAATATTTTCAGACATAGGCTCTTTGGTCCAGACACGGTCAAAACGCCATTTTAAGTTTTCATACGACTTTTTCAATAGTTAAGCTAGATTTTTGGAACTTTTTACTATTTTTCCCAAATAGCCAAACTCATCACCTTTCTTTTGCGTCTAAGACAGCTAAAATCGGATGAAATGGCGCGGAGATATGATTTTTAGAAAAAAGTGGTTTTTGCGAAAAATGACGAAAATTGCCATTTTTTGAACCACCCTAGCACGATGTAGGCCACCCTAATGGCCAAACAAAAAAATACGGGTCTAATTATTTTGGCCAAGGAACCCCCAGAAAAATTTTGAGCCCGATCGGAGAACTTTTTTTTTGGTTTAGGCTCTTTTCAAATGGAATTGCTGTATATTTGTTTGACCCCCACCGCCCCTGCCCTCACGACTTTGGTCAGAGTAGAGGGACATAAACTTCAAAAAATATTTGCAACGGCCTTACTGAAAAAAAAAAATACATTCAAATAATTTTTTAATTATATTAATTTATATTTATACTGAAAATTATTATTTTTTAACATTTTCTCATCTAAACTTTTATAATCAAGCCAATCCTATGACAATCCTTCCTCCCCTCGATAACAAGAACCATCCAAGCAACCCGTTTGCGTTGTCCACCCACCGGCAACCATTCACACTTGCCGCCGCCCACTTGGACGGACCCGAAAGACTCCGGGGAAAATCACCGAATGGGGAGAAAAACTTTTATTTGCTTTTAATTTCCCTGGTAACAAAATGAAATTAATTTCATCCGAATTACGTGATTGTGGGCGTATGCGTGTGGGTGTGGGTGGGTTGAGTATGTCTTTCCATATGTACAGCTTACGAGCTCCAACAAGTGTGTGTGTTCAACTCATTGATTTATTACTTGCTTCCAAGAATACAATGAATAATGAGCGAGAAGCTTAAATTTGGAGGGTTCTTGTTTGTGATAACTGGTAAAATTACATTGAATGACATGTAACTTTTTTTTACAGGTTTGCCGATTTATTGCATAAAATCTAGAGGAAAAATAATATTTCTTGTTAAGTTGTTGAGAAACTTTTCCTATAAAACATAAATCAGTAATTTGTTTTAGAAGATTTAATGAGAATTTTCAAATTTTCAGTCTGAACTTGGCGTGGGCCGCCCACATCCAACGTACACATTTCCAGCGAAAGGATTTTCCTCCGAATCCATCAGAATGAAATTAATTTACTTGTGGGTGGGAAAGTTGGAAAATTGACCTACTGACTGTGATGATGATGATGATGATGTGTGCTAGCGGTCGCGTGGCGTGGTTTGCGGGATACCTGAGCAATGCCACCAAACAACCCAACGGAACAGAATTTGGTTTTCGGTGGAAAATCAATAATGCCTTCCGCTGAGATTGTGTTCGTATGGGCACTGTTGAAAATGTTGTGATTTTTGTAAATACTGACTTAAATTCTTTTTCACCTTTCAATTTTACATAACTTTCATGTAATTTTCTCAAATATTTTGACACTTTTTATTCTCACATTTTTTTTCTTCTGTGTAGCTACGATACACAAAAGTTTTGTTCTCGAAGCAATTGATTGGAATGTTGAGAACAAATTAAGTGGAAATCGTTCCAATGAACCCTTTCTGCGGGGGAGTCAGAGCAACCTTTCATCGTTCAACATAAGTGAAATGTTTGTGTTTCCGAAACAATTAATATGGTGGGTGGTGTTGTTGGCTGTAACAGATTGTGCCACTTCCAATTAAAGTCATACAAAAGGTATGATTATTTCATTGGAGCTCCATATTTAAGGAACTTATTCGATCTGATTTGGAAATTTTATAAAAAAGTTTAAATAATCGGAATTCTTATCTAAAAAAAATATCAAACTTAAATCCATCCTCAGTTAAAATAAACCTCACCTCAACGCCTACACCCAGGCCAACAATTTCCCGGAAATACCTGGAGATTTTTCCTGCTTTTTCCAAACCCCACCCTCTCCCCCAAATTTCCACGCGCCGTCGCCCTTGTTTATCTTTCCATTTCGTTTGTTTTGGTCCAAGGCCGGGCTTTGAAAATCCAGAACGCGCGCACACACACAGCAGGCCTCTTTCACTTTCACTTTCGCTTTTCACACCAGAACATACGCAAATACAAACAAAACGCACGGCTTGCTGTGTTTTCCACACACACACACGCACAAGTTTTTGGCGCGCTGAGGTTTCTTCTTGTGCTTCTTCGTCGTGTTTTTCCCCGTTCGCACACGCACCGAAAAATATTGATTTATTTGGTCGTGCGTGAGTGTGCGTGCGAGCAAATGCCAAATGCCGTTTGGGTGCGTAGTTTGGCTCTCACTCGCGGTGTCCTTGCTCTTGGTTATATTTTTTGGGGAAGGTTTGATGGAATGAGGATTTGTTTATCTTTTGGGAATGCGTGTGCGTACTGTTAGGATAACGACAGGAAAAAAAAGTTACTTGGAATACTGTGTAGCACATTTATGGAATGGATTTCCATGTGAATAAGGCTGAATTCAATAAATAGTTAAAATGTATTACTTTAATTAAAAGGCAAATAAAATATAAGAGAGAGAGATTCTTGTTTGATATGTCAAATCTCACTTTACAATTGTAACATTATTTTAACTTGAATTTGTAACTTTTATTAACATTTTTGATACCAATTGAACTTTAAATAGAGTTATGCCCAAAGTTCTCCAAATTTAGTCATCAGGATCTCTGCAATTTTGAAACAAAACAACTTTCAGCACCGAAAATCCAAAAAAAGTTTAACCTGTTTTTACATAAACTCAATTTTGATACTGTTTATATTTTAGGATAATTTCGTAACCGGCCTACAAATATTAGATTAGTTGCTCAAATATACTCTTTTAAGTTTTGATTTGACTTGAGTTTTTTTTTTTTTGAAATTATGTGTATTATCGTTGATTACAATGTTTATTTGTTTATATGATTAACCTTTCGGAAGTCGCGTGTTTTGACATTTACAATTGTCTGCAAAGAACACGTATGCGACTGCCTGGGCTAATCTTCTGGAATGTACATAGAATACACAGAAATAATAATATTAACTTTGGAAGTTTTGAACTGTTGGTTGATGAATTCCTTTGTTTAAAGTTAAAATGTATCTTTTTCTTACGTCATACTTAAAGTGGCACATAAAAGATTAAAACAATACAGTTCAGACTCGATTATCCAAAGCCTCGATTTTTCGTTTCGTTTGTATGCACCCAAAGGAAAAATATATATCAATATCTGCAACAGTGGATTTGCTGCAGAAAATGTTACATTTTATAACAGTTTTCGCAGCAAGCTCATAGCTCATTTTTGCCCGCGTGTAAACACTCCAGAGAGAAGAATATGTTGGTGCTCTGTCCCTCACAATTCATGCCATTGTCCATGGCGCGGTGGTAGCGTGTCGGATCAATAACCAAGAAGTTGATGGGTCAATCCTAGTTCTGTTAAGATTTTTTTTTGTGCAATCAGCCGTCGGTAATGTCGATAATTGTCGGTAACGGCCAAAAATGGTTATACCCATATAACGCAAAAAATGCATGAGGACAGATTTCATGCAGATTCTGATATACTTTCATGCCGCCATGCAACACAATCATGCGACCGCCGTTTGGGTGTGGGAAATCGAAATAATCGGATCATGACCAAAACCATTTTTTTTTTTCGTAAGTTTTTTATTTTATTACTTTGAACATCAAATTCGAGTTAAATACCATCCATGATGATTTTAACTAAATCTATTTAGAGTAGTTTAGATGTGCTCTATATGTTTAATTGGTATAAAAAGATAAAAGTAAAAAAAAAAACAGGTTTCAAAAGATTAATTTTGAGCTCGAAAATCAGAGAAAAGACAGTAAAAAAATTGTGATTCGATTATCCCAAGTTTTGATTATCAGAAATTAAATTTTGCCAAGGCCTTCGGATAATCGAGTCTGGACTGTATGTTACTGTTTTAAAAAGGAAAGAACAGAAATCATCAAAAAGGAATTAACTATTGTGGAATACAAACAATAAACTTTTGTTTTACGAAAATTTAAAATCTCTTGTTTTTCATTTTTTGTAGTAATTATGCATTTATCTTGTTTAGGACATTAGCATATACCACAATTTCCAACATTTTTTATTTGCTGTTTTTCATACTTTTCTAGTATTTGTTTCTGCTTTTCACTTGTTTATATAAACACTTAAACCATTAGCTCCTAAGTCGCAACAAAATGTGTCGGAACACGTCAAGCAAATTTGAAGCCCAGAAAAATATTTAAAAGTCCTCGGAAAAAATCACTTCTGCACTCGAATCTTTAGATAATCTAATTACGAAAAAAATATTTTTTTGATTTTTTTTTCAAAATCTACTGTTCATTAACCTAAAAAATATCATGATTTAATGATACAATCCGTTTTAATAATATTTATTTATTTTTTCATGAGATTATTTGACCATATTTGACAAACTTTAACTCCAAAAATGTTTTTCAAAACAGCAATTTTATACCAATCATTTAAAAAAACTTTTTATTCTGGTAGTTAAAGATTATTTTTTTCGGCTTAACAGCTTAAATTCAAATAAATTGGAAATACTTTTCAAATCAAATTCAAATGAATTAGAAATACTATGATTGTGAGTTGCAATGCCTCAAATTAACTTTAAAAAATCATTTAAGGCCACACACTCTGAGAAGTTAAACCAGACACGAGAGTCGCCCGACCATTGTGCCGTTGTAACCGGTCCATTACTTCAACGCCGAGGATAAAAATCACACTACACATCAAACAAGTCAACAGCGTAAAAGTTAACGGGTTACATCACATACGTCTCCATCGTACCCCCCAGGATCCAGGAAGAGGCCAGCACTAGCTTAAACATCCGACATCCACGACATGTCACAACACACCCCATTAAACCCAGCTGACCCCTCGGCTTCCCCTGTTGCTGCCCCATTTCCTCAAAATTTCCGCAACATCAAGGGATGGACTCCGGCGTGTTTGACGAGCTTGGGCACTTCAAAAGGGACACGATACGTTGGACTCCGCCCCCAACCTCACTTTGAAGAACACACTTTTGTATAGTTTTAAAAAATGTTATGCTTCAAATTTCTAAAATAATCTTTTTTCAAATTAAATCAGCTACTAAAAAAATTAAGTTGATTTTTCAACTGTCCTCTAAATTGCAATTTTTTTTCCTGTTTCGTCATTCTTGGATGTCGGCGCGAGACATATCGTGTCGTACCTATCAGAGGGAAACTTTGTGTGATGGCCCAACGACGACGACATGACACGAGTCAAAAGTGTTCCTATAGGGCGCAACAGGATGTTATCGCGTGTCCTCTTGTAGAAGGGTGGACTTTAGACTTGCAAAAAAGAGACAAATTATCCAATTTGCAAAACTTTTCACGCAAATTTTCAGGAAAAATTTAAAACTAACCATTTTTCCTCTTTTTTTTTCTCTCCCTTTGCAGAAGTATCTGTTCGGTCGAACCTTTCGTCATGGCTGCAGCGGTTGTGCGTGAGCTGCCTGGACCGGGAGCAAACCGTCAACAGCGACTTTGGCCGCAGCGTGCTGGAGAAGGTGCTGAACATCACCGTGCGCTACCTGACGGACGAACCCGGGGTGAGTTTTGTTTTTCCTTTTAGCTTAAAAAATCCCATTCGTTGAAAAATAAAAAAATAGCCAATTTATTCAAGAAAAAATAAACAATTATCTTGAACATTTCTACTGATGGCAAAAAATATATATTTGCCCTCTAAAGTTTTGAAATAAATTGGGAAGAATCTCAGATGCTCCGTATCAACCAAAATAGTTTTTTTAGCAGAACTTTTTAAGGACTCCACTAAATTTTATAATTTTCTAAACGGACTTACGGGACACCAAACTGCATCGAATGGAACGAGTCCGGACAAAATTTGTTCAGTCAGTGCGGAGAAATTTGAGTGAAAAAAAATCATAGAAAGCTTATTTAAGAAGTTCATATTTCGAGTGTTTTTATAGTCTTTCCTCAGTGAGAAAGGAAAAAAATTAAAATAAAAGTTGGAAATTGAAAAAAAGCTAAAATATGTGAATGGTCGTCGTACAGGCAAGATCTTGAAAACCACTAATTTAAAGGGTTACATACATGTAGAAAATCACAAAAAAATTATATTAAAGAAAATTTATTAAATCCACTAAAATGATGATTTCAAATACTCCTGAAAGTTTCATGATGATATGATTCAAGCTCAAAGTTTTGCCATGGGTAAAGCGAAGTGTTAAACTTTGTGAGCGTTTTTCTCTAAACACCGAGTTGATTTACGGGTGCCGCGATATCTCGAGATGAAATAGACAAAATTGGCTGAAATTTCGGGTGAAGACTCTCAAGGTATATCTCGTGTGCATGACGAAGACAATTTTGAAATTTTGCTTTTTTAAAAAATACAAAAATCAAAAACTAACGATTTTTTACAAGAAAAACATAAAAATATTTTTATCCTTTTTAAAAATAAACTTTTTGAAAATCGGCCTTCGTCATGCTCACGGAACCAGTCTTCACCAAAATTTTGAGCCGATTTGGTCAAATCAGTGTTGAGATATCGTGGCACCCGTTTTGCAAACTTCAAATACCGTCAGTGGGGGTGACATTGGGTTTGGGGGTGAGATTGGGTCAAAGTGATTTTTTACGGATTTTACCATTTCTCAGGTTCTTTTCAATGAAACTAATTTCTGTTAAAAGGGTTGTGTAGGGGACATCTTAAGATGACTTCGCTGAAAAAATCTCGTTCCTAGAACAAATCCTGTTATTTTGGCAGATGTCAAAAGTTGGGGTACGTTTTTGGCCAAAAATGATCTCTCGAAAAAACATTTTTCTAATATTTTTATTAGAATTGCTTGAAAACTACCCAATTGTTTGAAAATCTCCACTTCAAACATTGTAGCGTGTCAATACGTGATTCCCTCGAACAAGAAACGCTGTTGGATGACTTGTTTTTACCATATCGTTGTATTTGAGCATCATTTTAGTTTCATTTGACCCAATGTCACCCCCTCTAAGGGGTGAGATTGGGTCAATTTTCAAACTATTGGCATTTAAGGTAGTGTTCATCAAAATCCACCATATTTTGGGAAAATGTTAGTAAACTATCTAAGAACAAATATACGTTGAAGGATTGTCGATGTTATTTAAATTGTTTTTGTTATTAAGAAATTTCGAGAGGTGTATCGTTTTTTTACCCACAGTCACTCCCACTGACGGTAGCTATATCTCAAATGTGTTCAAAATTATTTTATTGATAGATGAAATTGTATATTTTATTGCCCTCAAAACAGAGTTGGAACAAAAATTTAAGCGTGTACTCAACTTAACCTCTGAAATTTATGCCGATTTACATGTGTGTAACCCCTTAAGAAATAAATTGAAATTATAGATTTAAATTAATATACAAATTTAAATTTCCAAATATGTTTATTTTGTTACAGGAGCTTCTACAATTTTATAGAGACTATGGAATAAAACAAAGCATAAAACTTGCTTTTTTGATCATGAACTGCATTTTATTGAATTTGATAATTCAAATATTATTAAATCAAATTTTAATTAGATCGGGGGGAAAAAAAGCGGGCCGCTCAAAGAGCCGGTTCATTCAAAAGAGCGAACAAACAATAATTCACAAAAAAAAAATGAGCCGCGGTTTTTTTTTAAATTTAGGTCTTTTGAAAGAAACGTTCCAGGATGGAAAGATTTTTATATTTGTGCTTTTTTCATAAGTTTAAAAATATAATTTATTGAAATTCTAACAAATTGTTGAATTAAATTTGTTTTTGAGAATTGCAATTGTTAGGGGAAATTCCCGTATGTTTAGCAGGTTTAGCACCCGCTCCTAACTCCATCCAATTTGCTGATTTTCACTATTTAAACAACTATTTTTGCAAAACTATTGATTGAAACTTGCTTGCTCACTTCTTATTGAGCTATTTGTCACTCGATTTCAGTTGAAAACGCTTTTAATTAGCATTAATTGAATGTCAAAGTTCTGACCTGCCAACATTAGAGGCACGCCGGAATCAGATGCTGTTCCCCTATTTAATATAATACAATGATTGTAAATAAATGCCATTTTTTTCAAATTCTCCATTGGTCACCTTTTTCAAGAACGGAAAACGGAAAAAGACTATTCTCGACATTTTGAGAGCTGAATTGAAAATAAAGTTATATGATTTTATATACAAACAAAAAAATGAGCTACACTCAAATATAAGCCAAATAAATTTGAGTGTTTTTTTTTTAATGCTTCAATGGAGAATTACACACAAAAAAAAAACTACCAAATAGTCCATGAGATTTGAAAAACATTCTGTTGCTCGATTAAACTTTGGCATTTTTAGTTTTTATTGATGTAGGAAAGAGTTTGTGGAATATTTTGTCAAAATAAAATATCAGAATTTGTTTAATTTTAGCTGAAAAAAACGCTATTTCGTAACATTAATAGAAAACTTTCTCCAAAATCCAAATTATAAAAGCTCCACCCTTCCAATCATTCAAATGGTTAACATTCGAGTAGAAATCTTAACAAAGAGACCACCAACCCCTACAATTTGCTAGCAAATGATCTAATTTTTAGCATTATTTTTTTTTTTCAAATGATTTTTAACATTCTAATTGATAAAAATCACACCATGCGGACTTTTGAAATAGTCTTTAAATCAAAATTTTGAAAAAAGCGAAAGAGCCGCTCATTTGAATGAGCGAGCGAAAATGAGCGGCTCCTAAAAAAGGGCGGTTTTGCCCACCTCTAGTTAAAATAGTTTTTGATTTTCAACAACAACATAATTAAAATTGATATTTTTTTGCTTAAATCCTTCGCATAAATTCATCATTCTGTTTAAATTGTGTACAATGTCATTCACTGGTATTAATTCCATACAGAATCGTTCCACAAATGAGTGACTTTTGATTGATTCGGCTTGCTCTAGAAACATAGAATCCGTTCGCAAGCGTTCCCAAAAGCAGCACTGCCAAAAAACCAAACCACTAATTTCAATGTTAAACAAACCAAGTCGAAAGCTTTGTGCGATTTGGGGCATTATGAAACCACAGAATACAACCCACAAAAACCATCCCCACCCCCCTTGAAAAACACAACTGCTACAACACCTAGCTCAAAAAGCTGATTGGTTCAAGTTGGGGAGGGGGGGTGAGCATGTGAGTGTGTTGCTAAACCAAACAAATCAACAAGTGAAAACAAGTGGACTTGCCATCGTCCCCCTCCCCCAACCCACCTCAAGGACACCCAGAAAGCTTCATCCCAAACTCCCAGATGGTGATGATGCGGTCGCCGGGGGTGGTTTTTATTATCGATGAAATGACTGTTGATTATTCGTTTTACGACGACGGTGCCGCCACCGCCGCGTTCTGCGGTGTTTGGCTAACCTTTTGCTCTGCCCCAACCCCTAAAAAAAAACTGCACGACTTTCTCCCGTGGGGGAAAGGCAGCGCGTGGTGAATGAACTTTCGATGGAAGCAAGGTGGGAGTTTGTTCTGCTAGCTGGTGAAAAAAAGCTTTAAATTTGGTGAACATTTGTGTCTATTGCGTACACTAGCAGCTTTTCTATAACTTACTTTAATGTCTTTTTTTTAAAAGAATGAAAATTGTTAAATCAATTTTCATTCTTTTATTATTGTCTACTGTATTTTCGTTATGCTTTCTTAAATTAATTTTGAGAATAGTAAAACAAAAACATTTAAAAAAAATTTAGGTGACAATTCGGGATTATAAAAATGCAATAACAAATATCTTCTAGCTTTACAAAATATCAAAACTAATTAACTATAAGCAGCTGATGGATAAATGCAAAACTCAAACAAGTTGGGTTTCTTCATCATAATCATCTTTGAGAAGTATTTTGAAGAATGAAGAAATTTTTAAAACTTAATCATAAAAACATGTGTTTTTTTCAGTAAAATTATTCCATGGCATGCTTTTTAAAAAAAATTGTTTTTGTTTGAAAAAAGGAAACGTTTTTTTTCAGACTTTTGAAATAAAACATATTTGGTAGTTTATATTTGTTTATTACTACACAGCAAAAAATCCGATGGTAACATCGCATGCAAAACCATGCACATCACCTTCGTCAAAAAAGACACTTAATATTACACGCTGCATGTACAATTTTTGTAAACACAAAAAAAAGTTGGAACCGACGGGACTCAAACCCAGCACCAACAGTTAGGACTGGCGCCTTAGCCCGCTCGGCCATCAGACCGATGAAAAATGGAATGGATAAACGTATATGTCAGCTTCACTATTTGGTCAAGTAGGTTTCCCATACTGATGGGCTACATATTTCAGGGTGTAATATTACTCAGAATTTCATAAAATAATGCAAAATTACTACTTTATTTGCTGTGTAGGTAATTTTATATCATTTCACACTTTGCACAGTGTTTTTCCAAATATGCTGGTCAATTCTGATCTATTTGGCAGGAATTTGACATTGAACAATATGTAGTTAGAACATTTTAGATGTTTTAGGGTGATTAATTTTTTTTCGATTTTCTCGAAAATTCTCTATTGCTAATCCATTTGGCGGCCATGTTTGTTTTAGAATAACAGTCAAATCTTAATTCAGAATGTTTCAATCAAAAAATGGTTTTCTATGTAACGTTTGTAGAACCATTTTACATAGAGTGATTATTTTTTCATTTCAATTTACTATTTCTGGACCCTGAATTCAGGAACCATCATTGACAGTCATTGCCCCAAAAGTGAAAGAAAATACGTTTGATTTTTTTAGCGTTCGATCTTCCTTTTTGAATGCAAGCTCGTTCATATCAATTGGCCTGCGTTTTTCTTGGAAATATTTGTTTGAAGTTTGAAAATTGCACCTTTTCCAATCAAAATGATTGTTACCTTTGATTAAATAAAACGTTCAAATTTAATATTTCAAATCGTAAACAAATTGTTTTTCCGAGCTAAAAAAATCGCTATTTTTGAAATTTTGCTCTAATCCTTTGGGAACTTCAGTTAGATTTTTTGAACCACCCTAATGTTCAACTCAACTCACAAATTTATAAGAAATTTTCTCAACTTTTTGAGAAAAAAAAGTTTATAAACGGGCACTAATATTCTCAACTTTTTGAAAAAACAAATATTTTTATAAATGGGCGCTTTATTTAAAAAAAATATAGAACAGTTGATGATTTTTTTTTAAATCAAAATTTAGGTGGCTTTAGTTCGAAAACAGTGCACTTAAAAAAAGAATTATTTTCAATTAAAAATTCTATTTTACATAAAAAATAATGTAACTCTTTTTACTTGAAATTCATTTTTTTTAATCACATTTTCATTTCTAAAAATATTTCCTGACGTCACAATTTTTGTCCTTTATGGCTTGTGGTCTCCTTGTAAGGTCTCCTAAAATATAAAAAAATCAATAAATATGGATTTTAGGAATTCAGCCGTCAGCATAATACAAAGTTAGTAAAAAAAAATTAAGAAGGTAATTTTTTAAAGGGTTTTTTTCTGAATGATCTTATCCAATACTTACAAGTTACAACTATGCCAAAGATTCAAAATCGATCAGAAGTTGCCTAAGGTATTTTTTAACATTATCATACCATTTTTAGCTGCCGAAATTGCGAAGAAACTTGAATTGGAAAACCAATTATGCGAAATGGGTTCCTTGGTAATACTAAAGCCTCTTAAATGTTTTAGTCGAATAAAAAAGGCAAATGAAATCAATTTTTGGGTTTCTGACTAGTTTTTTGAACAGTTTGCTTTAACGCCTAAATAAAAATAAATCGAAAATGTTTAAGGATCGTATTATTCAATTCAACTATGATCTAATATAGTTCATTTTGATGTATGTGGAGATTCTAACAAATGATTTGGCAAGAGAAGGAAAAATTAAAAAAAAACCTTCGAAGCAGGATCCTTTTATAAAAACATATTAATCTCCCTAATAAAATATTTTTCAGAAAATTGAAATCATTCTGCCCTGTAATAGTAATTTTTAATTTAAAAAGCATTGGAAAGAAGAACTCTTAAAATTTTAGAAAATGTATGGGTTGGAAGTTTTAGTTGTTTTATGTAATTTTGCCAATGTTTTTAAAAATTTATAATTTTTGGGGTCATTTTTGGCTGTGTTTTTTACTAACATTTCCTATATTTTAAGTAAAAAGAAGTATGCAGTAATATGTCTCAGACTATGCTTTTATGCATTTTTTTACAATTTAAATGATAATGGTGGCATTTTATAGCAGAAAATGTGAAAAACAAGCAAAAAATTGAAAAAGTTACTGTAAAAGCAAGAAAAAATTAGATAGGCAAAATATAATGATAAAACAGGCCATGTGGAAAACCGGAAACAAACATAAACTAAACAAGATAAATGCAAATTAAAATACTAAAAATGGAACAAAAAAAAACATAAAACAAGAGAAGTAAAGTTTTTCGTAGCACAAAAGTTGCTCAAAATGACCTCCTGAACACGGGAAAAATCAAAATTTTCGAAAAAAAAATTTGGGCAGTAGAGGGTTAAGACTCTGGAAGGCATCATTACCGATCGGCCATTTGGCTGCCATGTTTGTTTTAGAAAAATATTCAAATCTTGATTAAGAATGTATGTTTTCCTTGTTGTTTGTAGAAGCATTTTAAATATTGTGATTTTTTCTGGACCCTGAATCCAAAACTATCATTGACAGTCATTGCCCCAAAAGTGAAGGACACCTTCTACCACCTTAAGCATGTTATCTAGACTGTTGCCTTTCAAAAAACATCCTTTTTACTAAAGAATTAGGTCGATTCGTTCTAAAGCTTTCAAGAAATTTTAAAATTACGTGAAAAAACGTTACTTAATCCACCTTTAGGTGGTTGGCGCCTTCCTCAATGGGTGCTATCAAAAATGCAAAAAATGCGTAAATAACACTTAAGTGCTTATAACTTTTGATAGACTTGTTAGATCTTCAATGTCTTGGACGCGTTGGAAAGGTCTTTTAAATACCTTTCTAAAAATGTATAGCATGACGGGTTTTCTTACAAAAACCACCTTTTTTACAATCTTCCGGACTTTTGTTAAACTCGTTTTTTTAGCATAACTTTTGAAGTACTTAACTTAACTTTATAATTTTTAATAGCGACTTATGGGACCCCAAGACGGATCGAATGACACCAAAACGGACAAAATCGGTTCAGCCAATGTCGAGATAATCGAGTGACAATTTTTTGATCAACATCCCACCACACACACAGACATTTGCTCAGAATTTGATTCTGAGTCGATAGGTATACATGAAGGTGGGTCTAGGAGGTCTAATTGAGAAGTTCATTTTTCGAGTGATTTTATAGCCTTTCCTCAGTAACGTGAGGAAGGCAAAAAACACATTTAAAACTAAATAAATGCTTTAGATTGCCTTAGCACTTTTTAAATAAAACTTTGTTTTCGTTTAATTCTTTTAACTAACTCCAATCCCTTTTTTTTCCTTTCATTTTTTCGCTTAACCAGGTCCGCTGCGGTGCGTTCGAAACGCTCACCTACCTGATCGAGAAGGGCTTCCTGGACAAGGCCACCACGGAGGAAACGGTCTGCCCGGTGGTGGAGAAGCTGTGCCGCAAACCGTTGGACACCTTCGACGAGGAACTGTACGCGATCTTCATCCACGTAAGTTATCCATTCTTTTTCAGGTTCGATTTTTTTTTTTGGAAAATTGAAATTTGGTTATTTGAAGAAAAGGAGGGGGAGAGGAAAAAAAACGTGACACTCCCATCATCATCATCATCAGCATCTTCGACAACGTCTTTTCTGTGGTGAACAAGAGTGTGGTGGGTTAATGTCACTAATTACCCAGTCGGTGTCACCGCGCGCCAGCAGCAGGTATCCACTTAATAGTGCCCCTCATTAGCTGCTTCACACATAATTTTCCGCAGTAGATTGAGAGAGAGAGAGAGAGAGAGAGAGAGGGGAAAAAATCAGGCTCACCAGCTCGGAACGCGCGCCCATGTAATGTGATGAAATTATAATGTCGTTAAAATTGATTGGTGATTTTCTGTGGGAAAAAAAAAACGACTCAACCCGGTAAGGTGTCTTAAAGCCTTGAGAAATGGGACCATTTCCCTCCAGAAACTGTCATCGTCGGCGTCGTCGACTTCATTTTTGACGGGGAAATTTTCCGGTTCCGGCGGTTCCCTGGTGTGCGCACGGGGAAGAATGTAAATTTTACTATCCTTCCTCGACTTACGGCCCAAAATGTAGGCCACACGTGTAATCGCAGTGTGCCACGGCGAAGAGGTGTGAACGTTGGTCGGAACTTATGCGCTGACTAACTGACTACCCTGTAGAACAGGGTGGTTGATTGAAAGGATATTTGAATTGATGGTTTTATTTTTAATATTAATGAAATTGAAAAGATGTTGAATTTTTAAAGTATTATTTTTTACAATTTAAAATTAAATTTGCATCAGAAACAGGGTGACGAGCGTAAATTTTATGATTTTTGAAGTGTTGAATTCTCGGAGAAAAAAAATAAATTTAAAGGGGTAAATTTTCATTTTAATCTATCATTTGCATAGGAAACTCAAAGCAGATTAGTTTACTCTAGAAATATTCGTTTGAAGTTAGTTGTTTTTGATATGAAGTATACTGCGACAATTTTTGATGGTTTTTATGGTGTAGTCAAAGGTTTAGTGAGTACATATTTAAAGTATTTAAAAAAATAAGCTTTTGGCGTGAGTCATTGTAAGAAAAAACATTTTAATTTTCTGTATATTTCCTTATTTAATTAGGTCTTTTATCTCTAGAAAGGCATTCTGAAATTCAAAAAAAAAATCCAACTTCAAAAATTTCAAAGAACAGAAAACATTATAAAAAAACATTAAAATGCAGTCCAGATTCGATTATTCGAAGGTTTGTATGCAAATTCGGATGAACAAAAAAAAAACGTGTTTTTTCTTAGAAATTGAATTTAATTTCATTTACATTCTTAGTGGTATGGCTATTCATCTTTTTTGTACTTTTCGTTTTATTATTAACTGTTCACATTTATTTATTTACTTCAAATTGTTTTACATTTTTGCACTACATTTTTATTCTACATTTGGGTAAAAAGGAAAAAAAGATCAATTGAACAACTAATTGTTTTCTTAGTTTTAACATTAAATTTGAGTTCTGCGACCGCGTTTTAGTCAAATTCAAGTAGTCGTTTGCCTAGTAAATTTAATTTTTTTTTATATATTTCATCACCGCCATTTTGGCTGCCATCTTAGATTTAAAAATGCGTAATCACAGCCTTTGGATAATCGAGTCAAGACTGTAGTACTGTTTGTTTTCGAATTTTAAATTTTGAATCGAAATCAGTGTCACCAACCTATTTATTTTTTAACCCTTTCGAGCCTGATGACCCAAATATCAAAATTTCCAAAACTAGCCTATAATTTTCGTATGGTCATAAGAATCAATTTCCCATCATTGACTAAAAAAATATTTTTTTGAAAATTTAGGCCTGAAAGGGTTAAAAAGAGAAACTTTTTTATTTTCAACGTGAAGACTTCCAACATTGTCATGATTTTTCGTTCAATGATATAAATTTTGCGTCGCTATCAATATTTTGACAAAATTCCTTCTACAAGTTGTATAGAATAGTGCCCTACACATGCTGAAAATTCTTGGTAACGATTCATTGCGAAGTTGTGGAAATCGTCATTATTCAATGATTGCCAACTAGGACGTCAATGATTGTTCCACAAATTTATATAAATTTTGGTCACATTTGATTTAGATCAAAAATTCCTTCAGTGGCGTCAAGAAGGCAACAACCGGCACATGCTGATTCATTTTAGTGCAGAAATTCGTTAAATTAAATTTTATACAGAATATTTTAGAGTGATGATCAAATATCTCAAAGTAATGATCAACGTATTCACCTTAAAATCAAATTGAAACGCGATGTAGAACATCATCGAACATGAATATATGACAAAAGGTCGAAAGACATAAGGTCGAGTAGACAAAAGGTCGAAAATGTAAATTTGTTTATATAATTCATGACGTTTTGTGCTCAATGAAAATAACAACATCTTGAAATTTGTATATTCCACAATGTCAAAATTATAACAATACATAAAGATTTGTTTAAAAGAATATTGTCCACCAAAACATGTGTAATGTAGGACTATTTATCATTAACTATTGAATGATTTTATTTTTTTTATTTTAAGAAAAAATATTCCAAAGCCAAAATTATTTTTAAACAATATAAAATTCACTAGGAATGTTTGAAGTCAGGCTCTTATTCATTAAACTTTTCAAAGAACTTCTCATGTTCAAAAGAATGAAAAAACTCGCAATCCAAAATTTTGTCCTTTCGACCTTATGTCTTTCGACCTTTTGTCACTAATCCGACTGACAGCTGTCAAGCTAAAACAATCTGATGTTAGAAAAATCAAGCAAAACATTGTCGGCCGAAGCCGATGTGTAAACAAAGAGTCTATCCTGCTCACGTCAGTTGATGTTTACATTAGGAACAAGCAGGATCTCTTTGTTTACTCTTCGGCATAGGTCATATTAAAATGATCAAATATCTCAAAGTAATGATCAACGTATTCACCTTAAAATCAAATTGAAACGCGATGTAGAACATCATCGAACATGAATATATGACAAAAGGTCGAAAGACATAAGGTCGAGTAGACAAAAGGTCGAAAATGTAAATTTGTTTATATAATTCATGACGTTTTGTGCTCAATGAAAATACATCTTGATATTTTGATATTCCACAATGTCGTTTTTGAAAGAGTGTAAAAATTCCCAAACATATAACAACACATAAAGATTTGTTTAAAAGAATATTGTCCATCAAAACATGTGTTAAGTCAGACTATTTATCATAAACTATTGAAAGAATTTTCTTTCTTTTTTAATTTTAAGAAAACTCGCAAAAATATTCCCTAACATTTTTTTTTAGAAACAATATAAAATTCACAAGGAATGTTTAAAGCCTTTCGACCATATGTCTTTCGACCTTTTGTCGCTAGTCCGACTGACAGCTGTCAAGCTGAAAAAATCTTATGTTAGAAAAATCAAGCAAAACATTGTCGGCCAAAGCCGAAGTGTAAATAAAGAGTCTATCCTGCTCACGTCAGTTTATGTTTACATTAGGAACAAGCAGGATAGACTCTTTGTTTACACTTCGGCATCGGCACTATTACAATGTTTTGCTTGAAATTTAGCTCGACGTGTGACATATCTGTCACAATACTGTTTTACTTTTGAATGCGTTCCAATCAGCGAAAATTTAAATAAGTGGACATTAGGGTGACAATAAAAAATAGACATCCGAGATACCGCCCAAGTTCGATTCATTAGGCAAAAATAAGTAACTGTGAATATTTTGAGCGAAATCTGTTAAGGCTTAAGGGTCGCTTGGATCGTTAAATCTGTATAAAAAAAATCTTCTCATACAAAAACGTGTTGCTTAAATTGCTAATAATGGATTAACTTGGATCGTTTTGCGGTCTTCGATATAGTTGTTTGTCATAAAAATTTTCATAACAATCTCACACTTGACAACATTTTCGACACATTTAACGTCCCCTTTTGGTTAATTTTGAAATTTTTGCTTTTCCCCATACATTTTACGAATTTTCTCATACAAACTTCAACGATAAAAACGTTACATAATCCACCTAGGTGAATGGGGGCTTCCTCTTCTCGGTTCATACACAAATAAATGTATTGAGAATGTACGACCGCAAAGGATTTAAAATGGATTTTTGAAACAATTTAAAATAATAACTTTGCGATCCTTTTAGACTGAAAGCAGAATACTTAATATATAGTCTAGAGACTTACTAAATCGAATGCTATTCAATCCGAGTAGAAGTAAAATACGCCCATGTTCGTCGACGAAAATCCATGTAAGCAATGCACGCGAGTTTTTACACCGTGACGGCATAGGGGGATGGCGTCACTATTTTTAGAACACGTTTTCCACTTTTTCTTATCGAAACCGACTACTTTATCGACTTCATTTTGCTGGGCGAGATAGGACGCCGTCTATTTTTAGACGATGACTCAGCACTTTTGCACTTAAAAAACCAGATGGCAGCACGATGTAACGCCACGTCCCTATGCAGAGCTCGAACGAGTCAAAATTTCCGTAAACTCTCTCCTTCTCTCGCCTTGCATTCCGCTCTCACCTTCTACAGCTAAAGCGAAAATTTAAGAAAGGGTAAAAAGTGTATCGCTAACGGAGTCGATCGATGGCTCATGGATAGTAGGGTGGTCCAAATCCGGACTTTTTTGGGGCTACCCCCTGGAATCAAAGGTTGACCCATCACTAGGCTAAATTCCAAATTTGAGCTCATTCTGACCACGGGAACCCCTCCCTCCAATCGCTTAAAGTTTGTATGGGAAAAATCGTCAAAATGTATGGAGAAACGCAACTGTTTTACTTTTTTACCTGTGGAAGGCGCCATAATTATCCGATTTTTACCATTTCTCAAATGTAGAACCTTCATTAAATGTAGAACAACTTTCCCGAAGACACCATATTTTTAGGATTTTTTCCCGCGAAGTTATTAGCGCCTAAAACTGACCCTTTTTGCGCGGCCAGCTGTAAGGGGCTACCTAACAACAATGTTTATTTCCAATTCGTACACGCACGTGCTCTCTCTCAGGTTCAAACTCTCTCACGAGCTTGCTCGCCTGCCTGCCTGCCTGCCTGTTTACCAACAAGCGCGCGCTGTTTCTCTGCTTGGACTTTTGTCGTCGTCGTCGTTTTCGTTTGCTATCCGCTGCGCAGCGTTTCTGGCATGTTTATTATAATTTTCAACTAAAATAGCAGGATTGTTTTGAGATATAAAATTTAATGTAATATGTGATCAACAAAAGATATCATATTATTAGAGCGTGTGAGAGAGAATACAAATTTGATGAATTAGTTCATCCATGAATCGTCATCTGTTCTGATCCAAATTATCGTTTTGGATTTAATTTATCTGCTTTTGTTACAAGAAATACCATGCAGTTTTTTTAGATAAAAAGGAAGGAATTTTCTTTAGATTTTTTTTAAACTGAATCCAAATGAGTATCTTAAAGGAAGGCCGCAACTGCAAGATCTGAAGGTAGTTAACGATTGTGCAGAAAGAGATATTTCCTGAATCGAAAAATTTACAGGTAAACTGACAAAAATGATAAACAGTTGCAATATTTGTTGAATGAAAATTTGCAGCAATAATTGTAAAATTGCCTTGATTTGTACTAAGTATATTTTTGTGAAAGCAAACTACCTAAAGGAACAGCATTTATATTACCTGAAGATTTTTTTAAATAATTGAATCATTATCATGTTTCTTTAGCATATACGAAAAACTTCGTGTAATGCTTGGAAAAACAAACAAACCCTGTTCTCATGACATTCGCTGTAATTTTTTAATCGAGCCTAAGCTGTCTTTTCTTTAAACTATTTTTTTAAGCGCAGTTTTTTTTATTTTTGTCATAATTTAAGAATTTATATGCTAAATATATCTCAAAACAATCCTGCTATTTTAGTTGAAAATTATAATAAACATGCCAGAAACGCTGCGCAGCGGATAGCAAACGAAAACGACGACGACGACAAAAGTCCAAGCAGAGAAACAGCGCGCGCTTGTTGGTAAACAGGCAGGCAGGCAGGCGAGCAAGCTCGTGAGAGAGTTTGAACCTGAGAGAGAGCACGTGCGTGTACGAATTGGAAATAAACATCGTTGTTAGGTGGCCCCTTACAGCTAGCCGCGCAAAAAGGGTCAGTTTTGGGCGCTAATAACTTCGCGGGAAAAAATCCTAAAAATATGGTGTCTTCGGGAAAGTTGTTCTAAATTTAATGAAGGTTCTACATTTGAGAAATGGTATGAATCGGATAATTATGGCACCTTTCACAGGTAAAAAAGTAAAACAGTTGCTTTTCTCCATACATTTTGACGATTTTTCCCATACAAACTTTAAGCGATTGGAGGGAGGGGTTCCCGTGGTCAGAATGAGCTCAAATTTGGAATTTAGCCTAGTGATGGGTCAATCTTTGATTTCAGGGGGTAGCCCCAAAAAAGTCCGGATTTGGACCACCCTAATGGATAGGTATCTAAGAACACATTACATATTGTCATTTCCCGAAATGACTTGACTTGTCTTGGCTTGGCGAAGACGTTTTTGAAACTATTCTGGTCCTGATTTGAGGTCGGCGGAATCTTTGCATGCTGGACGCGTTTCACAAAGGGAATTTTATTTCCTAAAATGACATTCGAAGCACGATGAAAAATGCTTTCGAGTGAAGTATAATAGTTCTGGGTTTTTTAGCCGGATGGGCGAACCAGCATGTGATAATGCATTGGTATCGTCAAAAATAGCAGTTTAGTGCAGATATTAGCGACTAAGCCTAATAATTCGTCGAGATATGTATCTCATTGGATTGGGTTTTGAAAAAGCTTTACAAAAATGTGCAACATGCCGAAATTTTGGTTAATTTTGGCCACGTTTTAGTCGATTTGGAGGCGGCTGAATGCAAGCAGTTTTCTTAAAGTGGCTGTAACTTTGGCAAATTTCAATGGATTTTTGTCCCGTTTCAGCCGTGGATGGAGGACATTCCAAACTACCTAGTTGTGCAAAAATGAAGCAATTTTGAAATTTTTTCATCGTTTTTTGTTTTTCCATTTTAGTTTTGCAAATCGTTTTTCGTAAATATCTTTTGACAGGAAAAGGCTACGGGGAAGATTTTCAATAGCGACTTATCGGAAGCTAAGAGGGATCGAATGCAACCGGAAGTGTCCAAATCCGTTCAGCCATTTCCGAGAAATCGCAGTGACATTTTTTGGCCAATTTTCAAGTGATTTTATAAGGCATTCCTCGGAGAGGAAGCCAAAAGCAACCCTCAACTCTCTACACACCAATTTTTTTTGCTGAAATTCAGTTAAGTTTTACTGAATTTTCATCTACTGAAATTTCAGTTAACGATTCAGTAATTTAGATTTTACTGAATTCTCAGTTAACTGATATTTGTCACTTTGACAGAAGATTTACTGAAATTTGAGTAAAACGGTTGTCAAAACAACTGAAATTTTAGCTAAACAAACGTCAAATTATCGTTGCTGGTGTTTCAGTTATCAAAATTTGATTTTGCTTGTCATTGAAAATGTTTCCAGTACTGTTATTGATACATTTATTTCATCAATCGTCTAAACCCAAAAAAAACAGGTGGTTAGCATCGAGGCATTTGTTATTAACATTTTTCTTACCTTGGTTTCTAAAGATCACAATACAAAATTTAAAAAAAAACACAACTTATTTAAAGGGAGTTTTCTCTCGGCAGCATCCAAGCAATAAGTCATAAGTGACATTTCAGTTTGACAGATATGCAGTTACAGTTAAATATTTGGCAATCCAATCTGGCTGTGTACCGATTTGGCACAGTTACTAATTTTTGCCTGAAGAATCAAACCAGGGGGTATCTTTTAAGATATTCCAAAATTTTAAATTTTTCTTCTCACCCAAGTGGACATTCTAACAACCTAAATTCGAATTAGTTAATTCGATTTGTCTGTAGTAAAAAATCTAAAATGATCGCGAACAATAACTCAATTCTGGTCAATTATTATTCGGATTAGTTTTTTTTTAGAAAGCAAATGTTGTTTTGTGAATTTGATTTTTAACTACGCTAACCGATGAAAAAATAATTAAAAATCTCCAGAACGAGTAGCCACCATGGTGTTAACTACGGATGACGTTTTAATGACGTTGATGATGACGACAATGATGATGACGTGCAATGAAGAATGACACACCTCTCCCCCCGAGAATAGTGCATGTGGATGCTGCGCCATCGAAGAACGTGTGATTACTTTATGACAAGCCGGCAGCAAGCGCCATGACGAACAGAAGAAATCGAATTGCAGTTTTATCTCCAACCAGCTCAGCCCATGCTGATGTGTGACACATTCGTGGTGATGTGTTCCCCGAGACAAGTCGCGCCGGTACTTGGCGGCAAGAAAGACATGGGTAGTGAGATAGTTTTACCCTGCATTCGAAAACCGGGATCTCACTACCTTGTCTTTCATGCTGATGAGTGCACATCCCAAACTTGAGTGTAGTTGCAGTGCAATGAGTTCCCCAAACCCGCAGAGTGACTCCACGTTGGCATCAAATTTGGTTGTTTTAGTTCAACCACGTTTCAACCGCTATCACAGCCAGCTTTGATGAGCAACGCGGCACTCATTAGCAACAGAGGAGTGGAACTCATCTCGAAGGATGTGAACGCAGAGGCAGTGTTGATGCTTGACTGAGCTCATCAATTGGTTGTGGCTATGTGTCTTTAATAGTGGCGCTTTGCACGGAGAGAAAGTAAAAAAAAATCTAACTGATCTTGTTTTTAAGGTAAAGCGTCCCAATCATATCACAGCCATTTTGATGAGCTCAGTCGGGTGGCGCAAGTCATCGAGAAAGCAGAGTGAGTGTCTATGAAGAAAGAAGTAGTTTCGGCAATGTCCAGCTGTTCAGTTCGTAAAAATGGTTGTGCCGTGTGTACATTTGAACATTCAATATTCATATCACAGCCATTTTGACGAGTTTGAACCTGTGGCGCAATTCAGCGAGTTAAGGTGACCCAGGAGATTGTTTTTTCAGCGCAACTGTATCCACTCTCAAAGTGGCTGTGAAATGGTTCCTCCAGAAATCGCCATATCACAGCCAGCTTTGAAGAGCGATACGGTTGCCCCGGCAACTGCATCAACAACAACAACAAAAGTATGAAGAAAGGTACAGTGAACCGCTCCTCATCGGCAATGAAAATGAGACGGCAGTTAATTAATCTGATGTCTGTGTGTGCTTAGATCTTTTAAATTGAATACAAAGTGTGACGTTTGTTAATTATGACTATTTTCGGTCCGCGGCTACACGGCAATTTATGCTGAGCGTATTCCAGACTCACAAAGTGGCAGTGAAATGGTACTGTGTTTGATATCGCATATCACAGCCAGCTTTGATGAGCTGGACTACCGCTTCAAAGATCATCGAGGGAGAGAGGAAGACGTGACCACGCGCCATAACCTCAAACTTTTTCGCATTTTTAAGCAAGACTTGGAGCTTTGAACTGAGTGTTTGCTTGTTTTTTTCCTTTCAGCTGATGGTCAAGATCGTCCCGATCGTGGGTTACGCCAAGACGTACGAGCTGGTGTACGAGCGGTTCGTGGAGATGTGCAGCTGCAAGGAGCACTTTGTGCGGCGCGAGTGCGCGAACGCGTTTCCGGTCATGTGCGAGGTCCTCGGGGATGAGCTGTTTGAGCGGAGCATGCTGCCGATCTTTATGCAGCTGTGCGACGACGAGATTTGGACGGTGAGGCGAGCCTGCGCGGACGTGATGCCGATCATTGCCCTGCTGTGCACGCTGGAGAAGCGCCGCAAGGTGCTCGTTCCAGCGATGAAGAAGTTCATGTTCGATCCGAGCCAGTGGGTCATCATGGCGGCGTTGAAGAACTTGGGACTGTTTCTGACGACCTTTGCCCAGCTGCGCATTCTGGGGCTGGCCTACAACGGGAACCTGGTGCTAACGGTGACGAACGCGGCGGACGCGCAGTCCTTCCAGCAGCTGGACATCCGGCGGGTCACGTACGGCAATCAGCCGTCGGCGGACGCGTTGATCAAGAACTACGAATGCTACGAGCGCCGCTTCCGCGATGCGATCCAGCGGTACGCACTGCTCTCCCTGGTCAAGTCCAACGAAGAACCGTGGCGAGCTCGTGGCGACGAAGCCATCAACGTCGAGGTGTACCTCTACTCGATCGTGTACGCGGACCGGCGATCGCAACGCCTTTCCACCGGCTCCAACTCGGACGACGGAGGCATCTCCAAGATCTCGGACTTTTCCTACAAGTACTACGTGCGAAAGTCGCTGAAATCCAGCTCACTGCTGGACTCACCCACTTCCGTTCCGGTCGTGCCGCAACTCATGCGTCGGAACTACGACGAAAAGAACCCGCTGAACCGCTTCCTGCGCTATTGCTCACCCATGAAGAACAACTTCGCCGACGCGTTCGCCAAACAGGGCGGCACCAGTCGGGGCAGCGAATCCGACGACTACCACGGAGGCTGGGGACCGGAAGATGACGAGTACTCGGCCATCACCATGAAGATGAAGATTTTCGAAAACGAACTCGACAACTCGATGGACGCCGACGGAGACGGCGGAGGCGGAGGAAGCCAAGAGCAACCGGCCCAACTCCACGAAGTCCACGAAGAGGAAAAGAAATCATTCTCCGAAGACGAAGACCAGAGTTACAACTCGCACCAGTTCTGGTACATCAGCCCGGAACTCCCCCTAGAACTGGACTTTATCGACGATGACGGATCGACAACCCTCCGCCATCACCACCAAAAACTCCGACATAAGCAATAACAATGCGGGCGGCCCTTCAACCTCAACCCCAAAACCCCAATCCGAACAACCCAAGCAACAGTTCGCCCAAGAGGAAGACAGTCGAAACAACAACTCCAAACTTCAAACCATCCCAACAGCAACAGCCGCAGCGGCAGAACTCCCGGCCAACGATAGCGACTCCTCGTACGGCAGCATCAACAACAACTCCGAACCGGAAAAGCCCGACCCCACGGACGTGGACCGCTACTACGCCGACCTCCAACATCAAAAATCAACCACGTCCACTGCCAGCATGGGCTCCTCCTTCCAGCAGCAACTAGATGCAGTCTCCGCCGGCGTGGGCGCCCTCGCCATCGGCAAGGAAGGCGAACGCCTCAAGGACATCATCAAGTGGCAAAACGAAGAGGTCGAGTGGAACCTGCTCGAGGACTTTGTCCACATGAAGAACATCAACAAAGAGCTCTGCTACGAGTGCGCCTTCAATTTCCCCGCGATCGTCCTCACCTTCGGCGAAAAGTTCTGGCCCATCCTGAGTTCGCACTTTTTCGCCCTCTGCAACGACATCCAGAACACGGTCCGCCGCACGATGGCCGCCTCCATCAGCAAGGTCGCGCTCATCATCGGCCGCGAGCAGGCCACCCGCGATCTCGTCATCCCATACACCGAGTTCCTCATCGACTCGGACGAAATCAAATCGAGGTCGTCAACACGCTCGCGGAGTTTCTGCGCGTCATCGACGGGTCCGAGCACGAAACCCTGATGGACCAGCTCGGCCTCTGTCTGCAGCCCCCGCTCAACATGATGAACTGGCGCTTCCGCGAGGCCGTCGCCCGCCAACTCGTCCAGCTCGTCCAGATGCACACCAAGATCCGCAAGGAGAACTGCCTGCTCTACCTGACCGGGCTGGCGATGCGTCTCTGCATCGACAAGTACGACTTTGTGCGGAAGGCCGGCATCGATGCGGTAAGACAACCAATTTATTCCTTTAAAAGACATTGATTTTAACGTAAACATCTTACAACAGTTTGTCGAGTGCGCCCGCGAGTTCCAGGACAACGACGCTGTGTTCAAATTCTTCACGGAAAACTTTGCCAACTGCTCAAACTGGCGCCGCCGGCAGACGTACATCATCACCGCGGGGAAGATGGTAAGAGAGAGCTGCATTTTTTTCCTCATTTTTTAGCATTTTCAAAACCGTTGCTCTCAGTTGCTTACAATTATAGATTTTAAACAAGAAAATCGTTTTATGAGTGGTACAATCGAAAAAAAAATGCCATTCAGTAGAAAAACTGCGTTACGGAATTAGAGTCAAGATTACAGGACACTCTCAAAACACGAACGACGAATTATCAAAAGATATCTGCTCGTAAACCTTCCATGCTACAAAAACTGTGTATGGGTAACAGGTGGGCCATCAAAGGAAAAATAAACGTATGCATATAAACATGATTAAACCTTTTTGCAATTCCGTTTTGAAACTGCTCTCTTTTTCCTGACATATTGTATATAGTGACGAAATGGCTTTTTTACCTTTACCAAAAATAACAGTGCTGAAAAGTTGACTCTGGTTTAGTTTTTGAGTTGACCTAACACACGGACGTCAAACTAAAGCAGGGACACAAACATTTCACTGACAAAAGCTATTCTTTTTTTTTTTTGTTTTCCTGTCCTATTGTCGAAACTGCAAAAAAAATGTATGCTACTCGTTGCAAAACTCAATTCTATCAGCACTCCATGTATATCCATGGCGGCGTCGCCGACATGTGTTGAAAAGTCATCATTTTGCATCTTAAAATTTAAGTTGTAGTTTATGTAACTAGTTCAAACATAAGATTTTTTTAAGCACGACTCGGATTTATACAAAGAGTGCTGAAAAAATCAAGTTTTGCAATTCCGTAAAGCACCCTTTTAACCGGAGAGCAGTTCTCTACGGAATTGGTCTTTTTTCTTTCATTTTAATTTTTGTATTTTTTAATCCGGCTGAAACTTTTTTGGTACCTTCGGTATGCCCAAAGAAGCCATTTTGCATCATTAGTTCGTTCATACAATTTTCCATACAAATTTGGCAGCTGTACATACAAAAATGATATGTGAAAATTCAAAAATTTGTATCTTTTGAAGAAATTTTTTGATCGATTTGGTGTCTTCGGCAAAGTTGTAGGTATGGATGTGGACTACACTGAAAAAAATGATACACGTTAAAATTTTTTTTTGGTGATTTTTAATTGCACTTTTTGTCACTAAAACTTGATTTGCAAAAAAACAATATTTTTATTTTTTTTTATTTTTTTTTTTTGTATGTTTTAGAGGACATTAAATGCCAACTTTTCAAAAATTTCCAGAATGGGCAAAAAATCTTTGACCGAGTTATGATTTTTTGAATCAATACAGATTTTTTCAATAAATCAAAATATCGGTCGAAACAATTTTTCAACTTTATTTTTCGATGTAAAATCAAATTTGCAATCAAAAAGTACTTCAGTGAATTTTTGATAAAGTGCACCGTTCCCAAGTTATAGCCATTTTTAGGAAATTTCATTAGTTTCTAATGTCGATATCTCAGCAACTAATGGTCCGATTTTCAATGTTAAAATATGAAACATTCGTGAAATTTTCCGATCTTTTCGAAAAAAATATTTTCAAAATTTTTAAACCAAGACTTACATTTTAAAAGGGCGTAATATTGAATGTTTGGCCCGTTTGAAATGTTGCTCTTGATTTGAAATTTTTGAAAAATAAAAATAGTGTTTTTTTGCAAATCAAGTTTTATTGACAAAAAGTGAAATTAAAAATCACCAAAAAATTTTTTACCGTGTATAATTTTTTTTCAGTTTAGTCCATATCCATACCTACAACTTTGCCGAAGACGCCAAATCGATCAAAAAATTCCTTAAAAAGATACATATCTTTGAATTTTCACATATCACTGCCAAATTTGTATGGAAAATTGTATAAACGAACTAATGATGCAAAATGGCTTCTTTGAGCATACCGAAGACACCAAAAAAGTTTCAGCCGGATTAAAAAATACAAAAAAAAAAATCGAATGACCGAAATCTCAGAGAAATGCTGTGGAGTTTTTTTATTCTCAGAGAAACGTTAGTTTGCCCACATCAATTTTATTTGCCGTCAAGATAAGTTTCAAACTCCAAAGCAGTATCGAAAAGTAGGCATTGCTTTTCAGTATTTTTATATTAATTGACGAAAAGTTGGTCATTTCTTCATTCGTGAATTACAGTCCAGACTCGATTATCTGAAGATCTAGGAAAAAATAATTTCGGGTAATCGAATGACAAATAATTTTTTTTTTCGTTGGCTTATTTTTGATTGTGTTTGACCCCTACGCTGTTTTTTTTGAAAAACTTCAAAATTTTAATGAAAATTGAAGTTTAATCAACTGAAAACCAGTTAAAGTGCATTTTCCTGCGTTAATAATCATATTTAGCATGTTTGAGCTCGTTTGAAAACATTTTCAGTATTCATGAAATACCAATGTACAGTCCCACGAAAAAAAAAAATCGCGAAAATTCAATGTCCGTCAATTCATCGGTATTTTGAAAACTAATGCATGGAAAGCAACTGGACGCGTGTAAAATGCATTTAAAAACACTTTTTTCATCCAAATGTTGAAACCTATGCTTGTAATTTCAATTTTTTTTTTGCCTCCCCCTCGACTTTGGTCAGAGCCGAGGGAGATAATTTTGTTTTTGCAACGGCGGCTAAAATGGCCGTATGAAATATTTAAAAATGCATTTTGTAAATTAATAGACAATCAACTATTCAAATTTGCCTACAATGGGGTCGCAGAATTCGAGTTTGATGCTAAAAGTAAGAAAATAAATTTATACCAATTTTTTATCATGGTTCGATTATCCGAAGTACCACACAAACCTTCTGATAATCGAAACTTCGGATAAACGAGGCTTCGGATAATGGAATTTGGACTGTATAGGAAATCAAAGTTGTTTCATAATGGAATTGCGAAAAAGATTTTTTGAATCAATTTTTACCAAAAAAAAAATGTTTTTGGTACATTTTGCTTAACCCTCTACTGCCCAAATTATTTTTTCGAAAATATTTATTTTTCCCGTGTTCAGGAGGTCATTTTGAGCAACTTTTGTTCTACGAAAAACTTTACTTCTCTTGTTTTATGTTTTTCTTATTTCATTTTTAGTATTTTAATTTGCATTTATCTTGTTTAGTTTATGTTTGTTTTTGGTAGTATTTGGCCTACTCTACCACCTAATATAATTACATTTCGCCTATCTAATTTTTTCATGTTTTTACAGCCACTTTTTAAATTTTTTGCATATTTTTCACATTTTCTGCTATAGAATCGCACCATCATCATTTAAATTGCAAAAAAATGCGTAGAGGCATAGTCTGGGACACTACAAAAATTACTGCATACTTCTTTTTACTGAAGATATAGGAAATGTTAGTAAAAAACACAGCCAAAGTTGACCCCTAAAAAAATGTCATTTTTAAAAACATTGGCAATGTCAAATAAAACAAGTAAAACTTTCAACCCATAAATTTTCTAAAATTTTAAGCGTTCTTCTTTCCAATGCTTTTTAAATATCAAAAATCGGTTGGAAAATTGATTTTTGGCGATTTTTTAAATCGAAGCCTGTCTAAAGGCGGGGTTTGGTTGTAGAGGGTTAAAGTCGTCTCGCCGAATGGAAATTTCGCCGAAAGTTTTTGTTTTTTGCTTGTAAAAAAATCATAGGGATTGCTTGTTTTTATTTTTGGTTAAATATAAAACGAAAATCTTTTTTTTTCAATTTTTGCAAAATATTTGAACTGCACTTCGTTTTTTGCATTAAAAACAAAATATCACAAATTAAAAATATTTCTTAATTTATGAATGAAACTGCCTATTTCTAATTCATAAAAAATATTTCAGAAAAGTAAATAATGATGCTAAATGTTTTCCAAGAACTGCTAAAACTAAAAAAAAAATATTATTAAGTAAATACTCAAAAAAATGCAGAGGCATTTTTTATAATTTTATCGACGATAATCTTATCGCCGATAATGGACGATAACTTATTTTTTAAATCTTTCTAAAGTCGACTTTATTCAACCATATGATGTTAAATTTTCAATGCTTTCACTAAGAATACTAAGAATATTTTTTTGAAAATCAAGGTAAAAATACTCAAAATTTCACAAAATGACGTATTTAAAAAAAATACAAAAATTTTCATAATTTGTAATATGGTTATAAAACGAAGCGATATTTGATATGCATTATTACTTTATTAGAGTTCTTTTGTTTCACAAGATACCGTATTTTTTCAAAAACACAAAAATCTTCAAAATTCACAAAAGGAAGCGAAATTTTGAATATTTTCACTTTATTTTGTAAAACACTAAAATTTGCAAAATTGCATATTTTGAAAATTTGGTTATTTTCGTAAAAATAAGGTGTTTTGCGAAAATTATAGTATTTAAAAAAAACTAATTAAGTGAAAACGCATACAACATTTCGCTTCGTTTGATACCCATGTTGCAAATTTTGAAAATTTGAGTATTTTCGAAAAAATACGGTGAAGTCCTGTAATGTTTAAAAAAACTATTAAAGAGTAAAAAGCATACCCATTTGATACCCATACTGCATACTATGGGAATTTTAGTTGACATGTTATGGTTGAATTAAGTCGATTTTAGAGAAATTTAAAAAATGCGTTATCGTCAATTATTGGCGATAAAGTTATCGAAATAACGATAGATTTTCGTTACCGTTCCGACGATAGCAATAACCATTATCGTTATCGCTATATGATAATATTATTAATGATGATTTTATCGATTAACAACTTTGTTAACACTTTTTTTTTATTTGGGCATTATGGTAAAAAAAAAAACGAAACTATTGGCACTACGCCCCCCGGGGCATGGCCTTCCTCTAACGTGGGATTTCTGCTCCAGCGCCTCTGACGAGACAGGAGAAACCGGGACCGACGTTTTACTTCACCATCCGATAGAAGCTCAGTGGATAAGGCGGGAATCGAACCCGCGTCTCATAGCATCATCGGGATCGGCAGCCGAAGCCGCTACCCCTGCGCCACGAGACCCACATTATGGTGGTCCTAGCCAAATCGGGGCGGGCCCAAAAAATTACCTTTTTTGAAAAAAGGTGGCAATTTTTTTAAACCATAAGGCATTAAAACATAAAGGATCGTTTTAATTTATCTAATTACTATACAGTGAAGTTATACAAAACTTTTGGCGTCATTTGAAATTAAAAAAAATCATTCAAATAAAATCAAATAAAAAAAAAAGAGATATGCTAAAAAATTTAAAACTCAATAGTTAGTTGACCTCCTAAATTGAATTTCCAAAAAATCAATGAAAAATACCAAAAAATAATTGGTAAATATATCTATTGTAAAAAAAACCGTTGTTGCTCAAAGAAATATTTCTAAATATTTTCTCAACTTTTCTTTTTATTCCTTAACAGCTCGAAACGGGCAGCGTCGAGGTGGAAACGTTCCGCAAGCACGTCCTCGACAAGGTCCTCGCCCTGGTGTCGGACACGGTGCCGAACGTGAGAATACAAGTAGCCAAGTGCCTCAAGGATACGATCCTGCCGCATGGTAAGCAGAAGAAAACTCTCTCGTTTTTTTTTGAAACAAATTTTAACCTACTTTTTCACCTTGCAGGCAGTTTCGGCGCGACCTGCCCGGACGCGGACGCCATCGAGCGGACGCTGGCCAAGCTGCGCGCCGACCCGGACCGGGACGTGCGCGGCCACACCGACGGCTACCTGACGCCGGAGGACGAATCGATCGCGGCGGGCGCGCCCGAGATTACGGCCACCGGTTCGACCATCGATACGGCCTCCACGTCCTCGACGTCGTCCACGTCGTCGCTGTCGCCTCCGCCTCCGCCGCACCCGTTGGCGGGGGTTTCGGGCGGAGCGGGTCAGCAGCAGCAGCAGCAGGGTGGTGGGGAGCACGACCAGGAACAGGAGGAGGACGTCAAGCTGGACTTTCCCAGCGATAACTGGCTGTTTGACGCGATCCACCAGCAGCAGGAGTTTGAGTTTTGAGCAGCAGCAGCGAATGTTTGTTATTTAGGGCACTTATTAACGTGAGAGAGAGAGAGAGCGAGAAAGTGATAGAGCGAACGCGAGGATCCACCTGGAAAACACACACACACACTTATTTGCTATTGTTTTATTTTGTCTGCTTCTTTTTTTCCTTTGATTAGTTGCAATTTTAGTAGGTTTTTCTTCTTACACGAATATCCTCTAGCATAGCGAGCGGTTGAAAATTGTTCATAGTTTGTCAAATCGTGTGTAGAATTTTTGCGTGATTTGAGTCGGTTTTATTGTGTACAAGAAATTACAAACAAAAAAAAAAATAACAACAGAGAAACAACCAAATCTGTCTGACTTGATTTTAGCCGAGAAGAATAAGTAGAAGAAGGGAGAACAAAAGTACAACACGTTGACTTTTTCTGTTAGTAATAAACGCATCACTCGTTGCACGAGAGTTGAGCAAAAAAAATAAATAAAGAGAATTAAGTCATTCTTCGTTCAAACGCATACAACCAATAGACTGCTGTAGTTTTCTTTTCCCTGTTTTCTCTTCTTTCCTCAATCCTCACCACCCTAACCTTTCTATTAGTACGAGATTCGTAGCCAACGATTGTTGCAAGATAACGAAGCCTAGAACTCACCACACCACAACATGATTATAAGGAGGAAATAAACAGTTCAGTTGCCTAAAGACAACGTTATTATTAAAACCAACAACAAAAAAGAAGAGTAAGTTTAATTAAAATGAAGCGATGCAATTCAAAAGACTTTACTTAGGAAAAGTGACAGAAGTGACTAAATATAATGTAGTTAAAATCCTTCAAAAACAAAACACTGGAACAAACTATCAAAGAAGCAACATTTCAAGCGTTGTTAGAGCGTTCAGAAGGCAAAAAGTAAAAACAAAAACTAAATAAATTCAAAAAACGAAAGCGGTAATACAGTGTGCACGGCGACCCCCTAAAACAACGTGGCGCGAAAGCAAAAAAAACACAAACAATTCAAACACATTTTGTACATTTTATAGTTGAATCGTCCCGCGTCAAAACAAACAAAACAACAACGTCTTCGTCGCGTCATAATTACAATCTAGCGAGTAATTAAGAGAAATGAATAAAAAAAAAAGAGCGAAAAACTTCAACAAATCTGAGCGTAATTCACGATGACCACACCCTCAGGTGCGCTTGATCTGCATCCGGTGCAGCTGGTCGCTGATGCGGCCCGCCGACGGCGACACGTTGCTCGATGGGGTCGAGCCAAAGTCTACGGAGCGTGGCCGGGACGAGGACGAGTCGGAGGAGGTGGAGCTGTCCTTGCGCATGTCCAGGAAGGAGTCGCGGGAGCGTTGCTGGAAGGAGGGAAGGGGGGTCGTTGAGATTACGAGTTATTCAAAGAAATTGTTGAAGGATGGAAAAAAAATTAATTATAAATTCCCTAACTCTAAGATTTTTAAATTCTAAAATTCCTTAAAGCTTGAGATTCTACATTTTCAAAGTTCTAGCGTGCCTTTCGATCAACAATGATATGGAAAGGACTTTCAGGGTTGTTATGGACGGCGCGGATTTGCTGGATAATGCTGGATTTCGAGCGGATGGCAATTTTGATGAATAAAATTATTGAAGGAGATATAAATATATTCAGGAACCAGGATAATATTTTTTGCATTGAGTGAAAAAACTTCGATTTCTTAGAAGTTGTTACTGAAACTAAATTGTTTATTTTCCGAAAATTTTTGTTTGTATTTTCTTAAGGGGTTACATACATGTAAAAAATAACAAAAAATATATTACTGAATATTTATTAAATCCACTAAAAAGATGATTATTAATCACTCCTGAAAGTTTCGTGAAGATATTTAATGATTAAACTGATTTAGAGACGATTTATGCTCAAAATTTTGCCATGCGCAAAGTGGGCTTACTAACTTTGTTGGCATTTTTGTTTAAACCCCGAGTTGATTTACGGGTGCCACGATATCTCGAGATGGGATGGACTAAATTGGCTGAAATTTGAGGTGAAGACTCTCAAGATGTATCCCGTGTGCATGACGAAGCTCAATTTTAAAATTTGTGTGTTTTTTTTTAAATAAACTAACTTTTTTTTCATAAAAAAACACAAACATATTTTAATCATTTTTTAAAGTAAGCTTTTTGAAAATCGGGCTTCGTCATGCACACGGAATCGGTTTAACGAGTCTTCACCAAAATTTTGAGCCGATTTGGTCAAGACAGTGTTGAGCTATCGTGGCACCCGTTTTTTTAAACTGCTAACTTGAAATTGCTATATCTCGGCAATGATGTACCCAAATATCTTTCAAATTCGTTTTGTTTGTAGGTGAAAATGTATATCTTTTTTCAGGGCATTCAACTGAAAAAAGAATTTAAAAAAAAGTTGAAATGTGTGCTCATACTAATCACTAACATTTTTGCCGATTTACATGTATATAACCCCTTAATTGTTTCGGTGGGCCTATTGTGCTCAAATCCCAAATATGAGCTTGATTGGACTGAAGCTGGCTTCCGCCTTTGAATTATAGATCGGATTTTTTGAATCTAAATTCCAAAAATCCTAGAGAAAAACATAAAAAGATCAATACATTTAAAAACGAAAGCTCAAACATTCAAAATTTAAATTTTCGGAAATTCAAAACTTCTGTGATTTTTCATTTTTTTTTTAATCAAAAAAAAAATGAAATTCTTGTTTTTAATATTTAACATTAATTTTCAAAATTTTAAAAAAATCCGAAATTTCCTTAAATTTTTATATTTTTTAATTCTTAAATTCTTAGATTCTGAAATTTTTTAATTCTAAATTCTTAAATTCTTAAATTCTTAAATTCTTAAATTTTTAAATTCTTAAATTCTTAAATTCTTAAATTCTTAAATTCTTAAATTCTTAAATTCTTAAAATCTTAAATTCTTAAATTCTTAAATTCTTAAATTCTTAAATTCTTAAATTCTTAAATTCTTAAATTCTTAAATTCTTAAATTCTTAAATTCTTAAATTCTTAAATTCTTAAATGCTTTAATTCTTAAATTCTTAAATTCTTAAATTCTTAAATTCTTAAATTCCTAAATTCTTAAATTCTTAAATTCTTAAATTCTTAAATTCTTAAATTCTTAAATTCTTAAATTCTTAAATTCTTAAATTCTTAAATTCTTAAATTCTTAAATTCTTAAATTCTTAAATTCTTAAATTCTTAAATTCTTAAATTCTTAAATTCTTAAATTCTTAAATTCTTAAATTCTTAAATTCTTAAATTCTTAAATTCTTAAATTCTTAAATTCTTAAATTCTTAAATTCTTAAATTCTTAAATTCTTAAATTCTTAAATTCTTGAATTCTTAATTCTTAAATTCTTAAATTCTTAAATTCTTAAATTCTTAAATTCTTAAATTCTTAAATTCTTAAATTCTTAAATTTTTAAATTCTTAAATTTTTAAATTCTTAAATTCTTAAATTCTTAAATTCTTAAATTCTTAAATTCTTAAATTCTTAAATTCTTAAATTCTTAAATTCTTAATGTCTTAAATTCTTAAATTCTTAAATTCTTAAATTCTTAAATTCTTAAATTCTTAAATTCTTAAATTCTTAAATTCTTAAATTCTTAAATTCTTAAATTCTTAAATTCATAAATTTTTAAATTCTTAAATTCTTAAATTCTTAAATTCTTAAATTCTTAAATTCTTAAATTCTTAAATTCTTAAATTCTTAAATTCTTAATGTCTTAAATTCTTAAATTCTTAAATTCATAAATTTTTAAATTCTTAAATTTTTAAATTCTTAAATTCTTAAATTCTTAAATTCTTAAATTCTTAAATTCTTAAATTCTTAAATTCTTAAATTCTTAAATTCTTAAATTCTTAAATTCTTAAATTCTTAAATTCTTAAGTTCTTAAATTCTTAAATTCTTAAATTCTTAAATTCTTAAATTCTTAAATTCTTAAATTCTTAAATTCTTCAATTTTTAAATTCTTAAATTCTTAAATTCTTAAATTCTTAAATTCTTAAATTCTTAAATTCTTAAATTCTTAATGTCTTAAATTCTTAAATTCATAAATTTTTAAATTCTTAAATTCTTAAATTTTTAAATTCTTAAATTCTTAAATTTTCAAATTCTTAAATTTTTAAACTCTTAAATTCTTAAAATTCAAAAATCCTAAATTTCTAAATTCCCAAATTCCTAAATTCCTAAATTGCTAAATTCCTAAATTTTTAAATTATTAAATTTTTAAATTCTTAAATTCCTGCAGGGGTTGGACAAAATGATCGGGACAGGAAATTTTTTGTCAAAATTCAAATCTTCACAACTTTGCGATAATTAAACAGATTTTGATGATTCAAGAAGCTTAAGGCAGGAAAATTGTTCTAGTTTTTGAATAAGTAGTGGCTACCGGAGATGTTCCGGATTCTCCGGGACCGTGTCAAAAAGCCACTTGGCATTTTGGCTGAGATGATATTTTCACTTAATCTTTATTTTATTCCTGAAAGTACAACTCTAGTCCAGTCAAATGCAACCTGGAGCATAAAAATTCGTTGAAAATCCGCTGAGACTATTTCCGTAAAAAAGACCCGGATCAGGTTTCAGTCGAAATTCCTCTTGCGACGGCTTAAACTTCATGAAATGCCTTGAAAAAGCTTTTCGGAAACATAATTTGAAGAATGTTCAATTCTGGCCACTTTCGGAACCTCCCAGGAGATCCCCCAGGAAATCTGTAATAATGACAATTTGTATGTTTTGTTCAAAACACGTAATGCGACGGCTCAAGCTTAATGTGTTTCAATGATAAACTATTTGAGAACACAAAACGGCTCTTTGCCAATATTGGCCACTATCCGGATTCGCAAGGGAACCGGTTTCAGAAAGGTTAGATGTTTTGCAGAAGGATTCCTTTGGCTTATTCGCTGTTTTCAAATACTTTTACAGCCAATTTTACTTTTTTTGAATGTTTTGACTTGCCTTAATTAAAATAAACCATCACCTTTCAAAAAATCATTTTACAAATATTGGCAGCTTGTCAAATCAACAAATCTGTAATTTTCTTTACATTTTAGATTCATTCCAATTGAATTTGGTGGAATTTCAGATCGAATCCCGTTTAGAGGTGGAATTAGGATGTAGAGGGCTAGGGTATAAAAATGTATGGGGAATAGTTATCGGGGAACGTGATATACACTCAAACCCCGATGGTTTGACACCAACTGTTGTCAAACGAACGGGGTCACATTTTAGTTTGACACCCTTTTTACACGGAGTTCACACACACTACCAAACGTTTGTTTTGATAGTGTGCGTGAACGCCGTGTAAAAAGTGACAGTTCGTCACTTTTTAGTTTGACTTTGACCAACCAACGGGGTACAAACTAAAAAAGTGACCAACCACCGGGGGTTGAGTGTAATTGATATGTCGAGCATACTTAACTTACCGATCCCCTTGACCTCCTGGACTGCCGGTCCGAATCGAAAAACTCTTCCCCGGACGAGGAATTGCTCTGTCCCTGGGTCGGTGGCCGAACCCGGCTGCCGCGCGACTGCAGCAACAGTTCGGCACTTTCCGGCGACAGACCCGCGCTCTGCGACTGCCGGATGGCCTCCTGCAGGCTTTTGCGCTGCTCGCGACATTTGTCAAACTTGCGCTGATAGTCCACGATCTTTGCCCGCATCTGCTGCTCCATCTGGTCGGCTTTGTGCAACTTTTCCCCGGTGGTCCCGAGCTGCAGGATCAGATGCTTTTTCTGCTTCATTTGAAAAATGATCGACTTGCTGGCCGCCTCGATCGGCTTGAACGGTTCCGGGTTGTACAGGGCTTTTTCCTTGGGGTCCATCTCGTTGGCGATTTCGTGAAATTTCAGGCCCTGCCGTTGGCATATCGGACACGACTGGCCGCGGTCTAAGGGGTGGAAATGAGAGATTATTATAGAAATTTTTATAGGTTTTCGCTACCGGAAGTGACATCTTACTGGTGTAAACTGTGCAATTCCGGCATAGCACGTGAAGGCAACTGGTCTGATAGAACTTGCGGTCCTTTCTACTAAACAGGTAGTAGCAGTGATTGCAGTGGATCCACTGTGGCGGAGCCATCGAAAAGTTACAGGTAGTTCAATTCTTATTCTAAAATCAATTAACTACTAAAATTGAACGATAAACAAAACGTGATTTTGTGATGATTCAAATTTCAACTGTCACGTGTCACCAGTGACAAACTATAATACAGACATTCCAACAGAAAGGTATACAGATTTAATTTTTTTGGCATCGCTGACAGCAACAACGCGACAGCTGACAGCCAGAAAGAGACAGCAAATGTTGTGTGCTCTCACTCACTCCCCCTCTCTCTCTGATCGAAGAACAGTTTCGGGATTTTGTGCAAGTGGCAGTCGTGTTGTGTGGAGGAATTTTAAAATCGCAAATATCGCATCAAAAGTGAACAACTGCACCAAAAAGTAAGTGAAAAATCATTGCCCAAGCTGCGCAGCGCAACATTTCGCTACTCGTGGTTTGTTTTGGTTTAGCACGGCGCGAAAAAAGTCAGCTGGAAAAGTGCGCGCTAATTTTCCCAAGCCTACTTTGCCTCAGCACTACATATTTGCCTCCGTAAGCAGAAGGAAAATCGACTCGCAGAACACTGTCCCACGAGGAGAACAAGAGAACGCGAGAGCGAGAGAGGCAGTGCTCTTATTCGTATTTCCCTCTTCAAGGCTTTCTACACATTCCACCACACTGAAAAGCAGGGTTTTCCTTTTGTTTTACTTCTTTTTTTTTCCTCTCTTGGCAGAACGATGAATGAGAACATAACGAAAATATGTCGGATATGCCTTACCGAGGGATCGCGGAATATTTTCCAGCGAACCGTTGCGCACGATGCCCTCTACAATGTGTCCTCGTTGAGTAGGATTTCGGAAAAGCTGCGCTATGTAACGCTGCTGAAGGTAGGTTTTTATTTTTCAAAAAATATATTTAATGAACTTAATACTACATGAGTCACTTATGAGATTATGAGCTGCCAGAGCAAAGGAAATCGTGGAAAAGTTTTCCACTCGCTTTCCCGAGAACAGCTTGTGGCAGTGCTGCCAAGATTGTTGACCTCGATTACATTGTGAACAATGCTTATTATTTAACAACTCAACTCGATTTCAAACAAAGTAGGCAAATTAATTATTCAAAGGCAAGCTTGAAATCTAGAACAATTTGAGTAATGTTGTTCGATATTAAATTTTGAAAAAAATGTCTTAACCACTTTTAAAACAAGCCAAATGCATTGAGCAAGCATCCTCCAAAAAGGGAATCGTCCCAGGGCCAAGCCATAAACAAATCGGTTCGCGTTCTTTTTCGTGGCATGTGCGCCTCCTTCTCGTAAACAACTGTGCAACAAGTTGCTGTATTTTGCACTCAAAGAGTCGATCTCAAGTGCTCTTTCTCTCTTCGTTGCTGTTGAAATGTCGAATGCAAAGAATGTCGAAGTTCTTGATGAAAAGCATATTTCGTGCTAAATTTCAAAAAATCCAAAAAATCAGTACATATTAATTTCAAATTTTTACAAATTTTTCACTTCGGATAATCGAATGACGAAAAAAATAATTTTCGTTGTATTATTTTTGATTGTAGAGTTCTAAACTACTCTAAAGTAATTAAAAATTTTAAATCTTAGATGGAGGCCAAAATTGCGGTGATGAAGTAGGAGCAGGGGGCAGAATGGGCCGCCTAATTAAAATTCGCCAAAAACCATAGAAAAACATACAAAATTTGTAAATTTAATTTATGAATTCAGTGTAGTAGGCTTATGCTTTGGGATGTTCCCTTCAATGTTGTATACTTGCAGGGTTGTTACGGACGGCGCGGATCGCGCGGATGGCGCGTATCGCGCGGATCTGGCGCGGATTTGCTGGCTAATTTTGCTCAGGCGCGGATTGGGCGCGGATAGCAATTTTGATAAACAAAATAATTGAGAACGATAGAAATTCTTTCAAATTACAAAGGAAAATATTATTAAGAATTAAATGAATTCAATCTTTTTCGTTAAGTGCGAAAATATCAATTTCTTAGAAGTTGTAAATGAAAAAAAAATTCTTCTAAAAATTATTGATTGCTTTTTTTTGGCGAGGAAAGATAGCAATATAGCCCACTCATCTTCCACGGCTTGTGGATGTAACTTCTGGAGGTCCTGGTCAATAACGGAGAAGCAACTGCGGGTGGGCACCAATGCTTATGCTTAAAAATTATTGATTGCTTTATTTTCTTAATACGAAACTTTGAAATAATCTTCAATGAGCGATTTTTTTTAATGTATTGAGATTTGTTATATAAATTTAACATAACATTAGAACTCAATATTTTTAAATCATCTGCTTAACAATTCCAAAAAATACCAATTTTATTAAAATCAAAATAACAAAATTCGAAAAATTAAAGAATTTTAAAAATTCAAAGCTATGAAACTTTTTATATTTTCTGTGTTTTTTTTTCAAAAAAAAAAAATTTTTTTTGGTTTATTGAAAAAATTCAAAATTCTGTTGCCACTCTGATTCAGGTAGAATTGATTCTATTCCCAATTATCACAACATGACGAAATCCACTTAGAAATTTGCTAAAATTTCCGTCTAAAAGCGAAATGTAATGTTAAAATTAAAAAAATAAGAAATCTGGAATTCAACAATTTGAAACTTCAGAATTTACATGTTCAAATAATAATAAAAAAAGAATTCATAATTTGAACTTGTCAAAACTTACCGACTCAAAAAACTTAAAAAAGTACGAATTATTAAATTGAAAAATTACGAAAATATTACAATTGATTTTTTTGCTAATTTTTTATGTTTTTAGAAAGTTCTTAAGTTATCAAATTGTTAAAGTATTAAATTTTTAAATTATTAGATTATTATTAAACTTTAAAATTATTAAATTATTAAATTTTTAAATTATTAAATTATTAAATTATTTAATTATTAAATTGTTAAATTATTAAATTATTAAATTATTAAATTATAAAATTATTAAATTATTAAATTATTAAATTATTAAATTATTAAATTATTAAATTATTAAATTATTATAATATTAAATTACTATGTTACTAAATTACTAAATTATTCAATTTTTAAATTATTAAATAATTACTGTTTTGCCATTTTCTTAGTTCGGATCATTTTCGGAGTCATATTATAGTTTAGAGAAATTTAGAGAAGAAAAAATAGAAATTTTGTGTTTCGATTTTCCAGAGTTGATTTTTGGCGAGAATTATCAAGTACTAAATCCCTAGATTTTATAATTGGTGATTTATTTTAGGGGTTTAAATTTTTTTTCCTGAATTTGTTTTTTAAGCAACGAAATTTAAAGTGTCGCAAAAAATGCTAATATTGTTTCAGAAATGGCAATAAAGGTTCCATTTGGTACAGTTGGGATATAAATCCACAACTGATCAACGGTACTGATCCAAATGCCTTCTGTATTATTCTTTTTTCGTTTAAAATTTCATTCATTATGTTACTCTCTTCTATGTTTGTCGCGATTTTTTTTACATGGCGCGGATTTGGCGCGGATTGGGTTTTGGGGTCGGCGCGGATCTGGCGCGGATTTTGTTTCGACTTTTCCGTAACAACCCTGTACTTGGTTGATGAAAATTTTCAGCTTAAAACTATTTTTGAGCCGCTTAAAAAAAGAGTTTTTTCGCCTACTTTCCCTGGGTGTGGGGCAGAATGGGCAGTGCGTGGCCGAATGGTTACGCTGTCCGCTTTGTAAGCGGATGATTCTGGGTTCGATTCCCATCTGCTGCAACCTTCCATCGAATGAGGAAGTAAAATGTCGGTCCCGGCCTTGGTTGTTAGGCCGTTAAGTCATTCCAGGTGTAGGAGTCGTCTCCATGCCATAAGTACAAACAACACACCAAACCAAGCCTACTCCGGTGGAATCACTGGCGGCGGTTGGACTCGCAATCCAAAGGTCGTCAGTTCAAACACTGGGGTGGAAGGTTCCTTGGAGTAAAAAGAGGTTTGCGTGCTCTCCCCATTCAAGCCTTCGGACTCCTAGGTTCGAGCAGAAACTTGCAATAGAGACCACAAAAGACCTGGGGGTCGTTAATGTGGATGGTTTGATTTTTTTTTTTTGGGCAGAATGGGCCACCTTAGAAAACAAGCCATCTTGTCTAATAAAACGTTGAAGGGAGACAATAAATGATTAAAGCAAACTTTCTAACATAGTTTCCATGAAGTTAGACTACTTTTATGAAAATAGTCACTTACCAAGACATACATCTTTGAAAATAGTTTTTATATGTTGAAATAAGACACTATTTTTTTCAAATAAGCATCAAAACAACTAAAAAATCAACTAATGTTGCATTAAACGTGATTTGTGAACCCACCAGGAGCGACATAATCCATTTAACCTAAATTTCAAAACTTTTGATTGTTTTTATAAGGCAGGAAAAGTGTGGTCCATTCTGCCCCCAAGTGGATTTTAATTTAACACTTCCACCACCAAGCCTCTAAATTGATTTGAGGTTACGTTGTTGTGTGATTACCTTCGTAATAGATCCTGGTAACATTATAAACATTGAACAAACTTTTTCAAACAATCTAACTTTCGAGAAAGCTTATTTAAGGAACTCGAAATAAACAACATTTGCGTGGTTTTGTCAATAAATTTATAATTTTTCATAACTCGATAAATACAATGAATTCAAAAGTGGTTTTCGGTGTGGTGATGTTATTTGACTTCCTTTATAAGACCCTTGCCTTACAGTTGGTTTAAATCCATTCTAAAGCCCAAAACCAAGGGTGGCCCATTCTGCCCCCATGGGCCATTCTGCCCATGTATTTTGTAACTTAACAGGCCATTTACTATTTAAATTTAACTAAAAATAAAATAAAATAAAAATTGAAGTTTTTGTAATTAAATTTAAGAATTTAAGAATTTAAGAATTTAAGAATTTAAGAATTTAAGAATTTAAGAATTTAAGAATTTAAGAATTTAAGAATTTAAGAATTTAAGAATTTAAGAATTTAAGAATTTAAGAATTTAAGAATTTAAGAATTTAAGAATTTAAGAATTTAAGAATTTAAGAATTTAAGAATTTAAGAATTTAAGAATTTAAGAATTTAAGAATTTAAGAATTTAAGAATTTAAGAATTTAAGAATTTAAGAATTTAAGAATTTAAGAATTTAAGAATTTAAGAATTTAAGAATTTAAGAATTTAAGAATTTAAGAATTTAAGAATTTAAGAATTTAAGAATTTAAGAATTTAAGAATTTAAGAATTTAAGAATTTAAGAATTTAAGAATTTAAGAATTTAAGAATTTAAGAATTTAAGAATTTAAGAATTTAAGAATTTAAGAATTTAAGAATTTAAGAATTTAAGAATTTAAGAATTTAAGAATTTAAGGATTTAAGAATTTAAGAATTTAAGAATTTTGTATTTTGCAATTTAAAAATTACTGTATCTCGAAGCCGTTGCATCGTATCAAAAAGTGGTCAGGAAATTGGACGGGCTTTCTTGAAAAAAAAAAAAAAAAAAAAAAACACTTTTATGTATTTTTTTGATTTTTTAGTTTAAAAGTTAAATTTAAAAGTGATGTCACGATTTTTTTTCCGTTCAAAATTTTTGAGGAGATAGCCTAAGTTGTTACAAAACTGACGACTGACGAAAAATGCAGGATGGTATGTCTCTCCTAAAAAATACAAACATCTTTTACTTAAACTGTCTTTTTGAAAAGTGGTCTAAACCAGGCCTGCAAAATGTTTCCAACCCAGCGTACACATGAAGCAAACCAAAATGTCAGTTCACTGCTAGCATCTGACTGTAAGCCTACTGTGTCCGTTCAACCACTGCCGCCTGACTCGTGCCGGTCGGCTGCTGGAGAATGAGAGACGTGAAAAAATGAGCTACACTCACTCAATTCGTGTCGTATGACTGACTCGTAAAATCCTCTCTAAACACTATTTTGACTATTTTTAAACAATTGAATGGTTCTAGACTGTGCAAAACACTCAAAACAACCATAACTTATATTCAAAATTACATTTCCACGCATAAATACCAACTTTTTGTGTAAAAACTTGTTTCTTTATGTGTATGCGTGCAACGTCGAATGAGCGTTGGTCGACTACTGCCTCGCATTGCAGCTGCTCAGTGAGCTAGGGCACTCACGACTGAGTCGGATTTGTTTATGTCACGGTTTTGCGGTTCAGTGATTGGATCTGAAAAAATCGTGTATGCGTCGCCGATTTTCGCGTCAGGACCCCTGACATTTTCAGCTCTGGTCTAAACGTCATTAGCATGATGGCAGTAAAAGCTCTGGAACTTGTTTACAACCTGGCAACCAGAAATAGTGTGACATTAACAAGGCGACAAAGTTCGTTATCCGATTTCGAATTTGGACATTGGAGCCTACGGACTATGGACAAGATTTGGATAATACAAAATCAAATAATTTATATTTTTCTTGATCACTTTTAAATTTTAGAATTCCTTTTTTTGGATTTTAACATAAGTTTCTTGAATATAAAGCTATTAAGTTTTGGAAAATTTAAATCATTTTTTTTATTCAAATTTCAGATCGACGAAATGGAAAACCTCCCCCCGATGATCTGCGACCTGTGCATCGTGCAGCTGAACGTCGCGTACAACTTCAAGCGCCAGGCCAGCGAGTCCGACACCAAGCTGCGCCAGTACCTGATCGAGAACGGCATCGACATCATGAAGGACCCGCTCGCACTGCCCGCCCCCATCGTCACGTCCCCTCCCGCCCCATCCAACCCACCAACATCGACGTCGTCGTCGATTCTCCGACCGGCCATCGCTGCCGCCCCCGGCAGCCGAACTGCCGCACGGGTCAACTCTACGGCCTCGTCGGCGGTGCTGGAGATTCCCGCGAACAATCGACTCGCGGGACCTCTGCCTCAACACGTCGTTCAGCGCCAGCTGAGACCGATCCGGATCAAGGTTGAAACGCCGGAAACGGCGACGGAGCGATCTTCCGAGGGTGGGGATTTGCTTTCTAACTCGGAGATTTCCCCGCTGAGTTCGGTGACTGCGGTTCCGGTCGCTGTTGTGGCGGAATCTGCCTCCCCGGAGGCGAGTAAGACCGTCACGGTGGAGAGTTCTCCTGCCTCGAGCAAGGCCAGCGCGTCGGAGCGTAACAACGGTGCCATGGTGGTGGTCTCCAGCGAGAACGTTAGCATGCAGGGCGATGAGGATTTCGTGCAGAATATTTTGGGATCGAACAGTAGCCTTGCGAGCAGGCCGGCCGAAAGTGACAAGCAGTCAGAATCGACTGCCGGCAAGGACAAGGACAGTAGCTCGTCCACGGAGCAGAGCAACAAGCGGGTGAAGGCGCTGCTGTCGAAGCTGACGATCAACATGGTCAACAGCGCCAAGTTCCCCAAGTCGAAGCTGCGGACGAAGCCGAAAAAGCAACCAAAGTCCGTTGCGAGTCCGGCCATCAACAAACGCAAGCGACACACGCTGGACTACGCGCAACTCTTTACGAAACGCTCGAAGGGAAACGATTCTTCACCGAGCGTGACGGATTCGCCGAATCGACGAAGGAGGAACGTTAGCAACGTGATCAATGCGAACAAGCTGCGCTCGCTGGGGGAGAAGATTCGTGCGGGAAAGGAATCGTCCACTGGTGTCAGGCGTTCGGTTGGAGACGAGCCGAAACGGCGCAAGGCCTTCGTACAGCTGGACTCGGCTGAGGTGGAACCGTCCTCATCCCGCGTGTCGCTTCCTTGACTAAGAATCAAACAGGAAAAATGCTATTGAGGAGATTAGGTGCTAAGGGCTCTAAGCTGTTGCTAAATTCGGTAGAGATTAATTGTAGGTAAAGCCGTTGTACGATTTGCGCCTGAAATGCTTGATAGTTAATTTATTGAATTCGTAACTTATTTTATTTAGTTCATTCCTTTTTTATTCTCTTATATACTAAGCACAATACTGTAGTGAACTTGGACATAGCTAAAGACGAGCATTTCAGGAAAGCTCGTACAATACTTATAAATTTTAGAAAATAAGAAAAGAATTGTTAAAATGACACAGTTAAGGTGCATCCGTTGCTTTAGGCGCATATCAAAATTGCCTCCAGATGAAAATCAATCCCACTTTTTGAACAAAAAGGTATGTTATTTGACGTGCCTTACAAGAAAGTAGATCAAATGTATTAGAAGATTACAGCACTAAGTGTAAAAATATCGAAATATCGTTAAATAGACGTAAATTATTGCAAACATTCAGTTTAATTCTACATTTGATACTATTGTTAACGACCATTACAAAAATAAACACTGATGCTCGGTTTGTTTAGAAGTAGAAAAATAAAACCTACAATTCTTAATTCTTTTGATATCACATGACCTGCATTTTGAAAATGATGTTAATTTGTTCATCGACCATTCAATCGCTCTCTCCGCCTGAAGTCTGTTGGGGGTTGTCGTGCTCGCTCTCAACCTCTCTCTCTCTCTCTCTTCGTCGATTCGCGTTTTGCGTTGTGCCCCAGCTGGAGCTGTTGCTGCTGGAACTGGTCGAGGAGAAACGTGTAGCTTTGTTGACGACGCGAGTCATCATAAGGGGTTACCCCCCCAAAAAGAGATTGCTAAAATCGACTGCTGCTAGACGACGATCACCAAAAAGATGTTCTAATGTAAGCTTTACCAGGGTAGCCACTCAAGTCGGGAAATCGGGAAAGTCGGGAAAAAGTCGGGAATTCGCCAAAATGCATGAAAAATCGGGGGGCATGAAAAATTCCTTCAAAAAATACAGATTTTTTAATTTTCATGCATCATTTTTGTATGGAAAGCTAACAAATTTGTATGGAAAAGTATGAACATGAGAGACGCAAATTTGTATGGAAAAGTATATGGACAAACTAACGATGCAAAATGGCTTCTTTGGGCATACCGAAGGTACCAAAAAAGTTTCAGCCGGATTTAAAAATACAAAAATTAAAATTCATAAAAAGATCGATTTCGTCGATATCTGCTCTTTAGCAATACAGTCCAGACTCGATTATCCGAGGGTTTGTATGGGACTTCGGATAATCTAATCAGGAACAAAAAAAATCGTTATCGTATTTTGTTCACTAGCGTGCACAGGGTGGGGCAACGTGGGGCAACTGCCCCACCATCCTCAGAAATTTGTTCTACATTTGGTCAGGGGGTGTCCACAAATGACGTATTTTTCAAAATGTCCATATTATTGCCCCACCTTCCTCAAAGAGCTGGGCACGCTAGTGATTTTGTTATTTTCTTGTTTTTAACATAAAAATTTAGTGCTACGACCCCATTTTGGTCGAATTTGAGTTGTTGATTGCAAATAAAATGCCATTTTGGCCGCCATCTTGGATTTAAAAATTCTAAATCATTTTAGCGTAGTTTAGGGGCAATACCTAAGCTCGACAGTCAAAAATTAGGCAACGATTTTTTTTTCGTGAGTCGATTATCCGAAGTTTAAGCGGATAATCGAAGTGAAATTTTTCCGAGGCCTTCGGATAATCGAGTCTGGACTGTGAAATATTGATAGTTTAAAGTTTTAGTTATACTTTGATATTGTAATATGTTTAAATGTTTTTGGTTTAAATTCAATCATTCTGTATGTTTGAATTTATTTTTTTATCATTTCCATATTAATTTCGGTATCAATTAGTAAATTGAAAATGGTGCAAGAAAACAAACGTAAAAATGTGAAATATAATAATATGAAAATTGTATTGTTGTCTTAAAATGAACAGATAGATAATTAATTTAAATTTTAATCAGTTTACAAATATTTACTTAAAAAAGAAGTTTTTTCATGGAAATAGAATGTTGGAATGAGAGAAGAAATATAAAATCTTTTTTTTTAACTTTTCAGTGATAAAGTTTTATTTAAAAAAAAGGTTAAAAAAGCAAATTAATCATAAAGATTGCAAAAAAAAATGCCATTAAAAAAATCCAAAATTGGTCTAGAAATTGATTAGCAATATATATTTTTTAAAAACTTCAAACATTCGAAAAATAACGAATTAAAAACTATTCAATAAATAATTTTTTTGCGTTTTTATTTTTTTTTATTTGTAAACTAATTTAAAAATATTTTGTTAAATATTTGAGTAAATGTGCGCAAATAATGTTTTTTTGAATCCAACTTTCGCTTCAATAAATTTCATAATGCCCCTTTTTATATTTAGTGTTGAGGAAATTAAACTTTAAGAAACTTGAAACGACCAATCAAATTTAAATGTTTTTGAAAAGTCAATGATATCAGGGTATTGAATTGCTATCGACGAAGACATTGCAATACAATTTTAATCAATTAAAAATAAAAATAATCATATCTTTAAGTCTATACATCCAATTGAAATGTGGCCAAAGACAAACTTATGGGAAATTGGACGAGATTTCCGGTAAAAATACTTTCGAGACTGAAAAACCAAGTCTGTCATAATTCCCAAAACCATCAAAAAACCTATTTTTTCAACATTTTTATTTTTAAAACCGCTGTAACTTCACAACGATTCGACTTAGGACAATGGTCAATGGTCAATATGAATACTTTTATGTAAAATTGTCTGGAAAATCGACTCTCGTGTTCGGTTTTTGAAAATTTTGATGTTTAGAGCACTTTTGAAAAAACAGTTTTAGTAAATGATTTTAGTTTTTTTTTTTAGGTGAGCTGCTCCATCTTGCATTTTTCGTGAGTCTTTTTGTAACATTTTAGGCTATTTTCCAGTGCTGTTAAACGTTAATTAACGTTAACGCGTCCGTTAATCGTTAAAATTAACGAGAACGCGAACGGAGCCTACGTTGATCTTAACGAGAACGTGAACGGAGCACGTTAATTAACGTCGTTAATTAACGTCGTTAATCAACGCGTTAATCCTTCTGAGGCCCCGACTTTGAGGGCCTGTATCTCAAACGGTAACATCTAGCGGGTTACTTCCAGTTGCATTTACGGGCATTAACAGTGACTATGAGTTCCCGGTGAGGTTATTTGTCCAAAGTTACCACCGGTTCCGGCAACCTGAACATCCGTCAAGCATGTTTTTTTAAGGCTTTTGTCATTCAATCGACATTTGAGCCAATGTTATGAAACGTTGTTTGTAGTACATAGGTACACTGACTACCTTGGGTCAGTTCAGGTATCTATTACCCGAACCGATTCCATGGTACCACGCAAATGGTTCCGATGATTGTGATATTCAAAAGTCGACATATTACTTATCAAATTTAGTGAAATGAAACTCATTAATCAGCTATTATCATGCCGGTGTCCTTTGACCCGATCGGGCCAATCCGGAACCGGTTACCGGTGACCGGAGGAAGTGTAGCGAGTATAGGAAAAGTCCTTTCATGCGACTTATCAAACATCATGAACGGCTTCGAGATACAGAAATATTTAAATTACGAAATACAAAAATATTTAAAACACTTACGCCCTTCTCAAATATCATTATCGAGTGTAAATGGCTCCATATTAGCAATAGCATTAGCATTAGCAATAAAGGTCGCACAATTCCGGATGGCTGCACAACGCTTATCTTGCTGTTTAACTGTAATTAAACGTATGATAGCACTAGACTCTCATCCGGTTACAATATTCCAACACGGGAGATACCATGTTTTCCTCTTTAGATGAGCGTGTAATACTATCCAGTAAGATAATGGGCTCCTGGCCGGTACCTTGCTAACCTCGGGGATTGGAAGGTATGTTAGTAAACATCTATCTAGAATGCGCAGAGATCTCTACGTCACCTAGTGGTATAGATGTTTGTAGGGAGGTTTTGGACTCAATGTTAGTAAATTGAAGTTTGTTTTTTTTAACACCGCCACCACCACCACCGCCAAAACCATACCATCACCACAAAAAGTCATGCTAGATTTAAATACAAATACATTACAAAACGAACACAACAATAAAACCATCTTCCTGGCCCTGCTGCCCACACGATACTAACGCGCAATAATATTAATAACCACAATGACCCCCCACTGCATGCATGACTTGAACATGAACACGAACATAGCACAAAGAGAACACCACAAAAATCCACCTTCCCATCACCACTGCTTGCACGATACTCTCGAGTGTAAATGGCTCCATATACACAAAAATGGCTTATATATGCCTATGATAACATGTCTACAAAGTTTCATTGAAATCGGAGAGGGTAGGGTACAACCGATTCCCTATTTGTCATGGAATTGCTCTATAAAGGACGTCAAATAACATCACCACACCGAAAACCACTTTTGAATCATTGTATTTTTCGAATTATGAGCAAATATGTAAATTTATTGACAAAACCACGCAAATGTTGTTTATTTCGAGTTTCTTATAAAAGCTTTCTCGAAAGTTAGATTGTTTGAAAAAGTTTGTTCAATGTTTATAATGTTACCAGGATCTATTACGAAGGTAATCAAACAACAACGGAACCTCAAATCAATTTAGAGGCTTGTTGGTGTAAGTAAATTAAAATCCACTCTGGGGCATAATGACCACCCTTTCCCTGCCTTATAAAACAATCAAAAGTTACGAAATTTGAGCTAAATGGATTATTTCGC